>NW_027187460.1:36920493-37022586 GCF_028583685.1 Petaurus breviceps papuanus
GATAGATAGATAGATAGATAGATAGATAGATAGATAGATAGATAGATTTTATTTTGGTATTTATTGAGAGGATGGCACTTTGATATAAATTCCCTCATTTGTTTCCTTCTTCCCTTCCTCAAAATTTCTCAGAATCATCTCTTTGGCTACATAAGAAGCTATGTGCCTGTTCCTCCCTGTCTAATCCTTTGCCTATATCACTGGTCCAACTTCCTCTCACTTCTTCGGGGTCAGTACACTCCCATCAATGACTATTCCATAACTCTTCTCTCAGGTTTCTTCTTGTACCTTCTCTCTCATCAGAGGACCTGCCTTCCAACTTACAATTGAGGCCATCTATTGCGAGCTGCTACTCCTCTGATTCTGCCTTTAAAACCCCTCTGTATTATTCTCTATTCTCTCCTCTTTAGGTATAGGTACAGTCTCTGAATAAGAGGTAGCCTTTCTCCTTGCCAAGTTCGATCTCACTACTTTTCTTCCTGATCCCACCCTTCCCCATGTTCTCTAGGAGTTTGCTTGGCCACTAATCATTTCATGTCTTTCTGTCATCTTCAACCTCTTCTCATCCATTCACTCCTTCCCTTATGCCTACAAACATGTCCATTCTTAGGTAAATGTCACTTGGTACTATCATTCCCTCATGTTATCATCCAATATTTCTTTTCCTTTTCCACCAAACTCCTAGAAAGGATGATTTCTGCTTGGTTGCCTTCATTTCTATGTGGCCTACTCACTTTTCAGCTCCTTGCAATCAGACTAATGACTACCATTGGACTGAAAATTTTCTCATCTGGGTTTCTAATAATTTTTTAACTAATAAACTTAATGGCCTTTTGCAATCATCTTTCTATTTGATATCTCTTGCAGCTTTTAACACTGTTGACCAGCCCTTCTTCTCTGATGTTCTCCTCCACCTTGGCTTCAATGATACTTTGCTCTTCTGACTCTTCTATCTGCTAATTGACCACTCCTCCATCTCCTTTGCTGGATAAACTTCTATTCACTAATTCTTTTTTTTTTTTTGCTTTTTGTAGGGGCAATTGGGGTTAAGTGACTTGCCCAAGATCACACAGCTAGTAAGTGTTAAGTGTCTGAGGCCGGATTTGAACTCAGGTCCTCCTGACTCCAGGGCCAGTGCTCTATTCACTGTACCATGTAGCCGCCCCCTATTCACTAATTCTAAGCTCTGTTCTGAGTCCTTTTTTTTCTTTCCTATACTCTCTCCTTTAATGACCTCACCAACTCCCATGGGTATAATTATTATCTCTATGCAAATCTATATATACAGTCCTAATATCTTTCCCAATTTCCCATATATCATGTTGTCTCTTTCACTTATCATGTAAATTATTTATTTCAGTTATCCATGTTTATATCTTACCCCACAATAGACCATGAATTCTTTGAGGACAAGAATAATGTATTATATAATTTTGTTTCTTCCCCTATGCCCAGGACAGTTTAGTTAATAAAGTATATTCTTAATAAACTTTAGCTGTGTTTTTAGGCTTTACTCTTGCCCTCCATTAGTTTTCAATATAGTGGGAGTGATCTGAACACAAAAACATATACATATTAGAAAAGGTAAAGTGAATTAGTAAGGTAGAAATAAAGTGAATTCCTGGGGCAAACATGGAGAAGACTTCTGCCTGAGAGTATTTCATGAAGGAAGTGTCAGTTGAATGACTAGAAGGACTCAAATAGGTAAGGATGGTATTTGGAAAGGGGTAAAGGAATAGGGAGGTAGATTATTGTATAGGAGGAAAGGCATTGAGGTGAATTTGAGTTTGGTTCAGTTTAAACTAGAGACTATATAAAAAAAGAAACTAATGTGAGAAAAGGCAGGAAAGGGACATTGGAGGCTAATTATGGAGAGCTTTAAATGTTAGATTTCGACTTTATTCAGTAATCAATCTTGTATTGAAAATGGGATTTTTGAAAGAGTCAAAATAATAACTACTCACATAAATATGATACTTTACAATCTACAAAAGGCATTCCTTACAAAAACTCTCTGGAGTACCTAGTGTATGTCTTCTAACTTAGAATCTCCTCAGAAGTTCTCTATACATAGTAGGTACTTTAAAAAGTTTTCTGAATTTTCATTATGGTTTTTACAAAATAGGAAACTGAGACTCAGATAGATTAGATGATTATTTCAGGATTGTATAATGAGTAAAGATCAGGACTGGTGCTAAAAACTCAGGCTTCTAGATTTTAATTATGGATGTCTGCTATTTCTTTTCACATTGCCCTAAATCTTAAATTTGCTACACAGATAATCTTACAGCCTTTTTATTTTCCATTTACTTTTCACTCAGTCACTTAGTTCTTACCCCTTTGCGACTTTTCATATTGTTAGTGTTGGGAGTTAAGTCTAAATTTGGCCTGGTCCAGTGAGTCCAAAGTTTTTAGTTTTTTGTTGTTGTTGTTTAAAATTCAGTAGGCAATCATAAATCATAATAATCCAATTAAAAATACTTTAATTTATTGCAGAATTCCATAGAATAAGAGAGCTTACAAATGATTTGTTCTTGAAAAGTCAACTGAATCAATCACAGCCCTCTGATGAACAATACTATTTATTCTTTTTTAGGTGAAAAATTTGTACACTTAGGCCCATAAAGATGAATTCCCTCTATACCTAGTTCTTGAAAGGAAGGCAGTAATGGGGGGGGGTGAAATTTTTTTTAGAGGTAGGTTTGAGATTAAATTTATTCTCCCTAAAAAAGGCCACCTCCCATTCTTTTGACCAGCTTGCTTCAGATGGGATTAATCATATATTTTGTTTGGACCTCCCTACCACAATGGTTTAATGCCCTACCCCTCTGGGTCTTCCCCACCAGACCATCTAACAAGCCTGTGCAGATCAAAAAAGTTTGAGCAACAGACGAACCCATCAGTTAGCCAAATAAACTGAACTGCCTACATGGCAGAGGAGTTCTGGAGATTATTTGAAGGGAATGATCCCTATCACTCTATTAGGTGAGTAGATGGCAATAATTTCCTCTCCCTGTAATGAACTTTGAGTATGGCTTTTAAAACATGATGTATAAGAACAGGAATGATAACTTACAAAGGTGTTAATAACATTGTTTAGTACACCTAGCATCAGAGTAGTCAAGGTCATTCTGCCCCACCAAAATTTAGGACATTTCTGAAAGCTTCTACCTAAGCTGATCAGCCTCCATCCTACCCAACTGTTCACAGATACAAGTCTTTAGCACACAAGTCCAGGCTTGTTGGACTGTCAGAATAAGGAGGGTCAAGGTTTTCCCAGAGTTCTGACTTTTTTTTAAACTGTAGGATCCTTGGGGGACTGGTTTCCTTATTCCCAAGTTATTGTGGCATGGACAGAGGGTGGGGTGCCAAACACAAGAGGAGCTGCTAGATACTGGTAACTAGGTTACAACTTTACCAAGGAACTTCATAGGGGAATCTGTAATGTTAATGGGATATAAAATCTTCCCCAACTATTAATACTTCTCAAGTGGAGCCCATTAAGAGAAGCTTGCTTAGGGGAGGCTTGACTGTAGGAAGACTTTCACACCTTTTGTTAATTTCTAATTAGGCACTGGGTCATGAGGGCTGTGATACTCTTTGGATCTAAATGTTCTTGTGATTTGAACAAATGAGACTCTGGGTAGCTGTTAAGGAGTCCTATAGCTTTGAAAAACCTAGATGTTGATGCTTCTCTCTCTGGTAACTATGTATGTATTGCCTTTGTCATACAGTTGGATCTGTTTCTTGGTCTGTGCTAATTTCTCAGACAGTTAGAAGCCCTGCCTGTTAGTCTATATTTCTCTACTTATATTTTCTTTGAAGTTCTGGGTGCTGATTTTTCCCCTGAACTTATGAGTGTAATTTAAAAAGACTGCTGACCACTTGAACAGTTAGTTATCTTTTCTAGTAAAGCAGATCTAAGAACCTGTGCTAGCAGCCATCCTGGGTATGCCAGTGTGATTGCCACTACAGAACCCTAGCTTCTACTGGACGTTCTGGGATATAAATCACCAAGGGAAGAAGTATCCTTACTAAGGTGAAGGTAGATAGAAGACATCCCACTAAATTTCCTGCTTTTGGCCTTAGCTATAGTGGCTAATCAAGGGCAGTATATTGTGATCATGGATATTATAAATTCTTGAGAGTCTAACTTGTCCAAATACTTTACAGTAGCTTCTATGCTTTTATTATCGTGGACAGAACCACTCTTTGGAGTTCCTGAACCATCCCATGTAGCTTATATTAAATACTATCATTCTATAATCCAGATGTCAACATTTTTTTTTATTTCCCCAACCCACAACTTAGAGGAAACATGTTTATGTGAAATCTGTTAAAAAAAAAAAGTGTCACTATAAATCCTGCTGGGCATGCAGAAAAATTGAGTTTCTGAAAGGCCAGTTAAATCAGAAAAAAACAGTGTCATGGCCATAAATGGACAGAACTTGACAGATTTTTGCAAATGGCTGGGGATTTAGAGTATTATCGGTTCTTGGGATTTGGTAGCTTTATGTGGTCAAAGAAGGACCCAAGTGTTCTTATAGACCTGAACGTGCAGCTACTAAGGTCAGTGGATCTGTGGACATCTCTTCTTAGGATGAACTAGTATCTCATGTAGGCTATGATAACTGTGTGACCAGTGTATATGGAGATTTATGCCCAGAAGTCCATCTTTTTTATCCTATCAGTTAAGATTTTATTATGAACCAAACTGTGGTGGCCAGCATTTAGTCCATAACACCTTAATAGTGGGGTACAGATTTGAAAGAGAAAACAAGGATAGATATAAGTAAAGGACTGTTAACAAGAACTGGGGTAAGAAATGGAATAACCCAGCCTATATCTTTATGGCAAAGGAAAAGGTTAGGACATTGCTATGTGTCAATTTCTCTTTAGTGTAACTCATCAGAGATCACTCCCTATGATTGGGAGTCTATGATCCATAGGAGAAGACATACTTCCTTCAAGTATTTAATTGGGATGAAAGATCTTGACACTGTCTCCCCGTCATAATTGTGCACCCTCATGCATGGGATTTTGGTTTTCCACAAATGTTGGATTCAGATGTTAACTGGATGTGCTAAAACTGTAAATAATAAAATGAATATAAATTTAAAAATATCTAGAAGGGTGGAGGTGAAAGATATTTCCTCTTTAGTAATGGTGACAAAGGAGGCTAGAATATTTACTTAATGGAATGAGGTTGGAATACCCATCTTTAATAACACTGTGTGGCCAGGGAAGAATATGGAGGATACCTGGAGATAAATAAAAGTCTACAGTGAGTGGAACAAAATAGTTATACCAGTTTTTGCAGCTCTTCCTGATCTTTCCAGTATGGTTCAATGGACCAGAGAGTTCAGGCCTCAGGTGAGTTTTATGGAATTATTGATTTTGCCAGTGCTTTCTTTTCCATAGCACTCAGAAGGTAGTTCAAATTCAGTAAAATAAAATGTGTTGCCTTCCTACTGCCAGGCCAATGGTTTTATATTCTAAGCCACCAGACCTGAAAAGCATCAGGTGGGGCTGAGCCAAGGACAGGAAAGAGAATAGTCTGTGGCCACAACATCTACAAGGACCCTAGGAAAACAGCCCAAACTACCCCTACAGAGCAGGACAGGTAAGGAGGGAGATCTAAATTGACTCTCCTTGGATTAAGAATATATATTAGCTGCTCAGTACTTTGAATGATGGCAACAGAAAACAGACCCTAAAACTGCTTCTTTCCACTCTCATAATAAACAGTATGGATTGATCTCTTTTTTTGTGTGTTGAAGGCTCCTTTGCTACCCAGTCCTCCCACTAATCAAGGAATACAGAATAAAGAGGTTGAGGGTTGTCATGGTAACTTAATAGTTAAAAAATACATTTAAAAGGACTCAGATTTATTCTCTTCTACTATCCATTGCCCATATCAGCTAAAATGTTTATCACTTCTATACAACAAAAGGAGGCACAAAGTCATTTTTGTTATTGCTACAATTAATAAATTATTAGAGAATCAGATAAGAGGATGGAAATGGACTTCAGTAATTTAGTCATTGTGGACTATTTGACATTATTACATCAGCTTGGAGTCAGAGGACTTGTGTTCCAATCTCAGCTTTGCCATCTATTGCCTGTATGACCTTGGACAAATCGTTTCACTTCCCTAAGCCTTCATTTCCTTCTCTGTAAAATTTGCAGGAGATGTCCAACATAATGTCTAAGGTTCTTTATAACTACATTTATTTTTATTTTTAATTTTTTGGGAGGTTTTTTTGGAAGGCAGTTGGGGTTAAGTGACTTGCCCAAGATCACATGGCTAGTTTTGTGTTAAGTGTCGGAGATCGGATTTGAACTCAGGTCTTCCTGACTCCAGGGCTGGTGCTCTATTCACTGTGCCACCTAGCTGCCCCTTCAACCACATTTTTTGATTCCATCATTTTACTCAATATTCCTGAGTACAACCCAGATTATTACTTTTCCCCTTCCCCAGAGTGATTTTTTTCTTTGTAGGGAGTCACTTTCACCAGTGCAGTTGGTGAAAAAAATATAATCAATCCATACAGCCTTTGTTAAGCATTTTCTATGTGCCAGGCACTGTGCTGCGTACTAGGAATACAAAATGAAACCAAAAAAAAATAGTTCTTGTCTTCAAGAAGCTTACATTTTATGATGTGAAGGAATGACACATATATGTATACATATTCATACATATGTACATACATGTGTGTATATATATCTTAAATTTGTTTAACTTCACTAAGGCTTGGGGCATCATATATAAACTCTAACACATGCTTGTGTGTATACCTACACCATCATGCTATACACATGTGTGTATATATGTACATACATGTATATATGTGATGATATATGTATAAGCACACCCAGAATAAATATTTAGCGATTTGGGGATGAACAGCAATAGCATTTGGGGGAGGGTGGAATCTGGAAAGGCCTAATGAAGAAGGTAATATTTGATGAAAGTTTTAAAAAGCCTTAGGATTTTGATAGATGAAAAGTGAGGAAATGCCTTCAAGACATTGGGAAACCTAGGCAAAGGCACCGTGATAAGTGATAGAATCTGTTGTGTGAAGAACAGTAAGAAGGCCAGTTTGACTGCACCATAGAATGTGTTAAATAAACCTCCAACTACTTGGCTTGCCTAATATATTTTTGTTGAAATTCTTCAGGAATTTCACACCTTCCCAACCTGCCTGGCTGGAGGATCCTAGGCTGGGTTTCCTTCCAGGCCTCAAACGTCCTTGCAATGCACAACAGAAGGGTGACTAACCATTGCTTTCTTTCAGCCCTACTGGGTGCAACCATTTTGTAGCTGACATTGAAGGCCAGGCATCAAATAAGATGCCCTGCTGTTGGAAGCCAAGGGTCTCTGGGTTAGCACGGAGTAGGTGGGGAAAGGTCAGGTCCAGAGTGTATGCGACCAATGTCGGATGAGTAAACTGTGGAATGACATAGCTATCAAAAAAGCCAGTAGCCTCCCGCCCCTAGAACCAGACCCTTGCCCTCGTACCTGTCCCCTTCTAATTTGACGGGGAAGTTCTCAATCACTAATCCCCACTCCAAATCGCTTGCTAAACCCTGAAGCTTTGCATCTCGGGAACTGTAGTTCTGATCGCAGCCTCGGGCTCCCGGTCTTCCTCTCCAGCTCCTGGGGATGCGCTCCATTGCCTAGTCCAGTCCGCACCCCCAGCTGACTCTGGAGAGGGGGAGAGGGTGGTGCGAAAGCGCGCTCAGAGGATGGATTCTGGGGGTATTTGTCGGGGATGAGAAAGGGGGGAAGGGAGACTACATTTCCCAGACTGCCCGGCTCGTGCAGGGAGTCGGCTCCTCCAGTTTGCGTGAGGGCTGCAGGTTGATCTTGGTTGCAGATGAGCGCAGAATTTATAAGCGAGAGCAAGTGAAGTGGGGGGGTGGGGAGTCCTGGGCAGAAGAAGTACCCAGGCCAGGCGAATTATGCATACGTTAGGCAAACACTGAGAGAATGGCTGTGGAAGGTAAGAGACATCTAAGTCCTATTTCCTGCAGCAGCAGCAGCAGCTGCATCGACACGCGCACCCCAGTGCACCCACTGATGAGGATTGAGGGGATTGTAGGGGGAAGGGAGAGGGATGAGATGGGAAGGAAGGTGAGGGGGAGGGAATGGAGTTCTGCCGCCTCTTGCCCCTCACCTGGGCCACCCAGGAGAAGACATGGGTTATATCACCGGGGAGAGGTGGCCTAGAGGGGCAATGGTGTGCAAAGGAATTAAGGTCTGGAGGTGGGAGAGGATAAAAATCCCATTATGCAAATTGTCACACCGGGAATTGGAGGGAAGCCTTGGCTACCCAGCCCGAAGTGCCAGCCCCCACACTGATCTCCTTGGCCTTCTCCAGCCTCCCCTTGCCGGCCGGCGGGTGGGTGATGAGCCCTTTTTGTGCCCCCACGTGGGGAGGGGGACCCTTGCCAGGTGCGTCATCCCCCCCACTGCTTGGGATCTCGGGCTGCGATTGGGCTGGAAACCCCTCCCTCCAACGCTGGACTCTGAGCTGGGCGCGCAAGAGCTGCTGCGGCGCCTGTGCCGGGGGTGGAGAGGTGTCACTACACCTGTCTCCTTGTTCCTGCAGCCTCACTCGGCCGCTTGGGAAAGTTTGTGGGAACGGAATTCGTGCGGGGTGTGGGGGTAGGGGGAAACTACTCGAATCCCGTCAAAGTGGTGACGGGGTGGGGATGGTTGCGATTCTATCTCTTTTTCCTTTTAGCGTTTGGATCTCCTGTACCCAGTTTCCGAGTTTTGTTTGGCAATTATATCTGTAGATTACAGCATCCATTGAGCTTCCTGGTTGGAGGCATGGTTGGGGATGGGGACATCCTGGGGTTCAAGTAGGGGTACAAGTCCTGAGGTCATAGGAGCATAAATTTAGAGTAGAGGCTCTGTACAGACGAGAAAAGTAAGGCCTGGAGTGACTTCGCCAAGGTCTCAAAACCAGTAAATGACAAGAATCGGTTTTCGAACTTAGGTCCTAGCACTCCCAGGTCTTTTGACTCCAGATCCAGTGCTCTGGCTGTAAAATTCCCATAACAGATACTTGTTTTATAAAAATTAGAGGTTAATGATAAAACCCACTAATATTTATGATGTCGAATTGTGTGATGAGTCAAGACAGCCAGGAAATGATTGAGCGATAATGACTAAAGGTAGCATTTACACTCTCATATATAGAGGATTACTTACGGTATAGAAGGGCGGCACTGGTCCAAAGCCTTTCCCAGGCATCAAGGGCAAGAGAGAAGGCAACACCCCAGCAGCAGAACTGGGCTCAGTGCCACCGGGAAATGAGTCTATTCCTTGTGGGCAAGAGACAAGAATCAGTCTCTGAGGGCCTCTTTCTTTTGGAGTAGAAAGGAAGAAGAATGGCTCTCCAATTTAAACATGAACCCTGTTCTCCTAATAGTCCTTACTCTCAGCAGCCAGGTGCTTACCTTCTGCTTGTCAACCTTTTGAACAGGAAACATTTATTTACCATTTAATATCCATCCATTGTCACCAGCTATTACATTAATGTACATTTTATACACGTGTGTATCTATAGCTCAATCATTCAGTTAATTAACATTTATTAAATGCCTATGGTGTGTTAGGCATGGGGGTCAAGCACTGGGGATACAAAGAAGCAAAAGACAGTCCCTGCCCTCAAGGAGTTTACAATCTAATGGGGGAGACAACATGAGAAAAAAACAAAGCAAGGTATATACAGGATAACTAGGAAATAAGTAGCAGAGGGAAGACACTTGAATTAAGAGGGGATGGAAAAGAAACCACGGAGGTCAGTAGGCAGAATGGTGAAGGGAGAGCATCCCAGGCATGAGGGACAGCTGGAGAAGATGTTGGGAAGCAAGAAATGGAGTGTCTCGTTTGTAGACAGTATCACTGGATCAATTATGTGATGGGGAGTAAGGTGTAAGAAGACTTAGAAGGTAGAAGGGGCTAGGTTATGAAGGGCTATGAATGCCAAACAGCATTTTGTATTTTATGCTAGAAGCAATATAGAGTCAGTGGTGTTTTATTGAGTGGGGGGGGGCATAACGTGATCAGACTTGTACTTTAAGAAAATCACTTAAGTGACTGAGCGGAGAACAGATTGGAATGGGGAGAGACGAGGCAAGTTCTCTCTCTCTCTCTCTCTCTCTCTCTCTCTCTCTCTCTCTCTCTCTTTGTTTCTCCCTCCTTCCCTCCCTCCAGTTATTTAGGAGGTTAAATGAATTGTCCAAGGTCACACAGGTCATCACTGGGATTTCAACTTGGCCCTTTCCCCCACCGAAGCCCTTTCTCCCCTTCTCTTGGCTTGAAAGTGATGTTGGATACTCAAAGGCTGCGTATGCCATTCAACCAAGTTGGAAAATCTTCTGGTATAGGCCTGGTAACACCAGTCTATATAAGTTTGGAGAGGCTCTTTGTCAGAATGACCAAAGTGTGAAGAAATATACTCTTAACAACTGTCAACTAAGTCCCAAAGGGATTCCTGGGTTTGTAAAGCAAATACCCACATTGTGAACAGAGATCCTTGACATATTGAAGCCAGTGTGTTTGTGTATGTACATATACATATATTTTACATATTTATTATATAATATGTATACAGAATTGGTCATGCCCTTCTTATAGTTTTCCTCTCTTATTGAAGCAGTATTTTACCCAAGCAAGAGGTTGGACCAAAGCACACTGAAAAGGTGGTAGGAGGGCTTTTTAAAAGGAGCTAGTAAGAATTTCAGTTAGTGTCACCCAGTTATTGGTCACCCAGGTTATTGTTTGTGGTTTCCAAAGTTCTCAAGTTTCACTCAGGTGGCATTTGAGAGATTTGAAGCAAAGAAAGGAAAGAGTTAAACCAGTTCCCCTTTAGAGGAATTGTTTCTCTTTTTATCATTTTGTTCTGGTTTTCTAAAACAGACACATTAAAGGATTGACACTATCTGGGTTCTACCTCTGTCACATTTGCTGTGTTACCCTGGACAAATTCTTTAACCCCACAGGGTGTCAGGCAATTTTCTAAGACTCTTAGGTAACAGATGAGTTAAATAGATCTGCCTTGGTTTCTAAACTGGGAAGAAAGAGAGATATGAAAGACAGTGTATGCAATGTTCTATACCCATAATGCCCCACCTTTTATAGGAAGAGAGAAATGCATTTTTCCTCCTTTTTTTTGTGACCAAGCTCAATCATTATAGTTATATAGTTTCCAGTTTTTTATTATTGTTATTTCCATGTATATTATAGTAATAATGGGTACTTTTTTCTTAATCATGGTGCTATTTCCTTTGGATCAGTTCATATAAGTCCTTTCATGTTTCTCTGGATCAGAAGTGATTTGATATAATTATTACAGATTTCTTCCCTGTATTCAACAAAGTGAATCTCTAGGTCCTTTTTTTTTTTGTAAAAATTTTTCTAGCTTTTTCTAGTTAACACTTCAAAGTGACAAAGCTTTCTTTCTTCATCTCTCTCTCTCTCTCTCTCTCTCTCTCTCTCTCTTTCTCTCTCTCTCTCCCTCTCCTTCTCCCTCTCCCTTTTCCTCTCTCCCCCATTATTTATTTATTTATTTTTAAAGCAGTTGGTGTTAAGTGACTTGCCCAAGGTTACATTGTCAGTTTCTTTGTATGGGTGTTAAGTATCTGAGGTCACAACTGATCCTGGGTCCTCCTGAGTCAGGGGGCCAGCGCTCTTACTCACTGCACCACCTTGTTGGCCCCCCCCCCATTATTTATTTATTTAGTAATACTGACCAACTTTCCTCTACTAATTTATATGAATTATTGAGGTTTTACTGTGTAGGTATCTCTCCTTCTAAGTAAATTTGATAATAATCCTTTGAGGCTTACCCAGTTTCTTGGTATTATGTATCATATTTTAGCAGGATGGTGACAAATTGGAGTATCCCAGAAGAAGATAACCAGATTGGCGAGGGGACTTGAGACTGTGCCATATGAAGATCAGTTGAAGTGGCTGAGAATGTTTAGACTGGAGAAGAAAAGACTCTGTCTTCAAGTATTCGAAAGGTTCCATTGTCAGGCTAGATTCATTCTGTTTGGCCCCAGAGAGTAGAATTAGGAGCACTAAGTGGAGGTTTCAGAGAGGTAGATTAAAATTTATGGCAGCTGGAATTTCCTAACAATTAAAGTTATCTTAAAGTGAAGAGGACTTGTTGGGGAGACTCACTAGAAAGCTTTATACAAAGGTTGGATGACAGCTTATTGGGTATACTACAGAAAGTCATTGTGATATAGTGGATGAAGTTCAGGGTAAAATCAGAAAGTATGTGGGTTCAAATCCTGCCTTAGCTGTTTTCTAGCTATTAGATTCTGGACAATTCACTTAACTTCTCTGAGATACAGTTTCTTTGTTTGTTAAATAGGAATAATTAACTTCATAACTTTAACCTAAGTGAGAATTTAACCCAGTGCTACATGTACATCAGACTTTTACAGCCTATAAACCAACTAACCACAGAATTGGAATGAAAAAAGAAGAATAAGTTATAGCAGGTAGGAACCATAAAATCTACAGATATTTATTAAGAGCCTTTCTGTACTATGCTGAACATCGTAAAAGATCAAAATAGGAATAAGATTCCCCCTTTTTAGTCCCCCCTTTATGATCTAGTTATGGGATCAGACTGTTTGATTCACCAGATATTCCTAAAATATTTACAGGGGCAGCTAGGTGGTGCAGTGAGTAGAGAACTGGCCCAGGAGTCAGGAGGATCTGTGTTCAAATGTGGCCTCAGACACTTAACATTTACTAGTCATGTGACTTTGGGCAAGTCACTTAACCCCAATTTCCCTGCCCTCCTCCCTCCAAAAAGCAAAAAACAAACAAACAAAAAACATTTATTGTGTACCAGGCATTGGTGAATACAGACAGGCCTCTTACTCTTAAGTAGCTTTCCCTCTTAAGGGGGTGGGGGAGGAAAAAAATACAATATATATACAAGTAAGTATGATACAAAAAAGTGAACAACCAATTCAGTTCTCAAATGAATTTGTAATTACATTGCTTTGGGTAGCCCCTACAATGATGCAGATAATAACCCATATGACTTGCCAATTTCGTGAGATTCTTGTCCATGTCTTCCCATAAGTTTATGCAAAATGATCCATCATATGTACCACGGGACTTCTTACACTGCAAGCCTCCCATTGTAACAATTGAGTTGAGTATCTATTATTCCTTACTCGTCTGTTTTTGATCCTCCATTTCCCTGGTGACATTCTTTATTCTTGATCTTCCTTGAAGTTCCATATTTATTATGTGGCAGCCTGTTCATATCTACTATTCTCTTCTCAGTTGCTCTCTGTGTGGGACTTGTTTTTAATTCCTTGGACATTATAGTATTCCATGACATAGTCATGTGTGCCTTTTTATGGGAGAATTTGGGTATTGTTCAGGAAATTTTGCAGTTTCAGGAAGGTAATCTGATTCACTGCCCTATTTAATTTGGGCCCAATTCAGTATCCATTTGTGCCAATCAACTGATATATAGGTAGAAAGAGAGATGGACAACCTATGGAGTTTGTCTGTTTACTGTATGTCATAAATCTAGACAAGAGACATCTTTTCATTCACTTGTTTTTTTTCTATATGAATGGTTAGGCTAAACTTGCTTTTAAATAGTTTGAAATGGAGAAAACAACCAGTGATATAATCAATATTTAGTGTATTAAAGTTCTTAGGCTAAGTTAGCATCAATCCAAAGATTTTTAGATATTAAATATCCCGATAAAAAAAGAAGAGAACAAAGTTTTAAGGGACTTTGAATGGAGAGTTAGGATTAGTGAGAGAAACAATTGTGAAACTGAGCCAAGGAGAAGGATGGACTATGTATAATGGTGGTAAAAGATACTATAGAAAAATCCTGAAAGTAGATGAAGATTGTAAATCCTGGGAGATATCAAAACTATTCTTGACATATAATATCCAAATTTGGAAACAAAATGACAGGAAACATGTTGGTTGCGTTTGCCTACATTCATTAAACTGTAAGTGCCCTTTTAAGGTCATGGACTCTAGTTATGATCTTTGTATCTGTTCCATCTAGTATGTGATTTTCATGGAACTCTCAATCCCTTGCTTTTTCTTTACCTTAGAGCAGTGGTTGTCAATTTTTTTGGTCCCAGGACCCCGTTACCTCCTTAAAAATTACTGAAGAGCCTTCAAAGAGCTTTTGTGGATTATATCTATAGATATTTACTGTATTAGAAATGGAAACATCTTGGTATTATTATGAAAATAAGACCCCATGGCCTCCCTGAAAAGGTCTTGGGTACTCCCAGGACCACACTTTTGAAAGCCACTGCCCTCGAGTTCTTCCTGCTAAGGATAGTGATAGAGTGAGGGAGTCATAATGAGATTAGTTTGAAGATTCAGTTATGGGATGGGAGGTTCTGCAAAGGGCAGTCTGGTTCTTAGGCTTTGTAGCTGAATTTGGAAAATTAGAGGACAGGTACTGTCCACCTATCCCAAGGCAAAAGCTCCCATTGAGTTTAATAATGGGGCATCCTGAACAACAGCACATGTATATATGTTTGTATATATACATATATATGTATGTATACACACATATATGAAATAATAGATTTTCTGCCACCTTTGCCCATCTGACTGGCCCATTTTTGTGCAAATTCAGAGGAAGGACCATTAAAATAAATTGTTATTGATATCTGTTATTTTTACATTACCTAGCTTTCCCCCATAACTTTCTTCCATGTCCTCCTGAGAGTCATGCCTTATAATAAAGTTTTTTAAAAGAATTAGAAAGAAGAGACAAAAATTAGCTTAGCTAATCAATATATTGAAAAAATATTCTGCTGTTTTGTACAATGGTCTACACTTGGTCACCTTCCCTCTAACCTCAAAAAGGACTTGGGGGAGATGTCTTCTATCTCTTCTTTGGGGTCCAGTGAAAGGGTCACTTATTAACTTGAGGGAGGGGACTCATTTACTATTCTGTTTAAATCCTTCTCCTTTCCTCCTTATCTTTGGAATTTCTACTAATGTTTTCAAAGCTCAATTCAAAGGCCTTCTCTGATTTCTACCCCCACCCAACCTAATATAGTACTTTGTTTTTCCACCTCTCTGATGTGCTTATTTTGTAATATATGTGTATTCTAGTTATGTCTGTATCTATGATATATCTATCAGCTATGTCTGTATCTTGCCGTTCCATTAAGTTGTAAGTTAGCTCCATAAAAGATGACAGAAACTAAGTCTTAACTAAAGCTTAACTTTGTGTCTTCTTCAGCATCCAGACCAGTACCTAAAAGATCCATAATAAATATTGTTAAATTAATCAGTTGATCTCTCCTTTGGAAGTTGGATGTAGAGTTCTGGAGAGATTCGTGGGTGAAAGAAAGGAGGGGTTTGGGTTAGATGGTCTTTGAAGTTTTTTCCATTTCTAAATTCCAAGTCGGTAAGTTAGGCCATTGTTAAAATCCTGAATCAAGCCAAACTCCCTTGCTTCCTAAAGCAAAAGGAAGCCATTGATTGATGAGAACACACACTTTGGAGAAAGGGGCCTTCTCTTATTAAAGGGCTATCACTTGGGGAATTGGATTTAACAGAAGAGAACTATACACCTGTCTTATTTTGGTTGACTTCTTTATTTTGGAGGAAAGCCATCCCAGAATGTCAACTAAAAATTTACATGATAATTTTGTTGTATATTTGAAAGGAATAGCAAGTTGTGCATAGTAGATTTGCAGTTGCGTGTAAGATTGTCTTTTTTATTGTACTATGTTATGGAAATACCTGGTTTTTTTCCATAAATTAAAAATAAAGAAGAAGTTAAGCTGAGAATGTAAATTTTTAAGTTACTTGTGAAGTTACCCATTCATTTTTACTTAGGGGGAAAGGACATGTTCTCTACTTGACTTTCTTATGGCTGTTCCTACATATTAAAGACACATTCTAAAATTTAAAAAAAAAATTCTTCCTGGCTCTCTTGTTGATGAGCTCTGAAAATCACCATCATCGATACCTCCCATCGCTTCTGGTTGGCTGCTGCCTAACCTCTTCCCAAGGCCACACTTCTTCCCATCCGGATGCTGCCTTTGTAAAACTACAGGTGCCAGTGCTGAAGCTTAACTGGTATCCACACTGGCTTCTCCGCCATGTTCTGGTGTGTAATGCAGTAGTGACACCCTCCCTTAGCCTGTTCAGCTGTTCAGTGGAGATGAAAGCAAAGGTGGCTATATTTAGTCTGATTTTTCTGAAGTGTGGGTGCAGGATGATTGCAGCACAGCCCACTTCAACAAGTGAAAGCCAGTGTAGGCAGAGCAGCCGTTTGAAGGGATCCTCTCTTTCTTTGAAGATCTCCTATTAGAGAAGGACTAGGAAAGGACACTTCAGTTGTGAGCTGGGGAGAGGGGGGTGCTATCCCTCTCCTCCCCTACTATTGTTCTGCTATTCTTTTATAACAGTGGAAGATGTTTTTATCATGAGCCATTCAATGAGAGTGCACTGAACATACACAGGGAACATTGCTCAACACTCAACCAGGGCTTGGAAGGCCTCTTAGGGAACATGCTTAGTCTTTCTCAATGAGTTTATGCTTTAAAAGGAAAGATAGGATGGGCCAATAGAAAAAAAAAATAGAAATTTAAGCATTAGAAAAATGAAATAAAGGACGAAGGTGAAAACTAGGCTAGCATATGAGAAAGTAAGTGGAGTTAATGGGGAGTGGGGGGAAGAGATACAGGTCTTTGAAGAGGTTTTTCCAGTAATAAGTGGTATAGTGGAAGACTGCTACACTTGAAGTCAGAAAGTATCTAGTTTCCACTCCTGTTTCTAAAGCTTCCTAGTTGTATGGCCCTCAGCAAGTTCTGTAACTTCCTACTACCTCAGCCTTTTAATTTGTGTTCCAGATTACACTTCAGTAAGTAAGCTCCTCAGGGGCAGGGACTCTTGTTTTTTGCTTTTGTGTCTTTGTGTCTGGTGCATAGTAGGTATGTGATAGATGCTTATCGATATCTGTAAAGTGGGGATAATATCTGTAAAACTTCCCAGAATTCTTAAAGAGATAATGAGATTTTATATGTGTGTATAGTGTACCTACACCCATGTACCTATATACATATACTCTATATATGTGTATATATATACATATTATGGAGAACTCACACAAGGCAACACTCACATAGAGGTAAGAAGTGATACAAAAACACTCTCAAGGTCTCTCTGAATGACTTTAGAATTGATTACATGACATGGGAGATGTACAAGATGCACAGGACTACTCGGCATGGCATGCCCACAACAGAGAAGGTGCTGTGCTCTAAGAGCAAAGTCGAATTGAAGTAGCTCAAAAGAAACACGAGATGCACAAATCTAAACAATCCATTCCAAATGTTCACATGGACTATTGTGCGTGACCTGCATTAGAGCATTCCGAGCTCATAATGGTCTGATCAGCCTGTAGTCTGACACGCTGTAACTTGACTCTAACAAAGTGATGTCATTTTGATACTCTTTGAGAACAAAGGACAACCAGCTATATATACATGTGCACACCTATATAGATACATAGAAATATTGACACATATATATATACACACATGTGCATATGTATACATATATACACACGTGCATATGTATACATATATACACATGCATACATACATATGTTTGGTGTTTTGCAGACTTTCAAGTGCTATAGAAATGTCATTTGTCATTACATGTTATGTACATGGGACATTTGGAAAGAGACAGGATGAAGTCGAGAGTAAGGACTAGGTTGAGTACTAATTTGGGTTGCAGAGAACAGTCAGACCTCCTATACCTGTAAGACATCAGTATATACTTTTAAGGGTGATAAGGGACTCCCCTTTTCTGAAGAATTTGAATAAAAATGCAGCTTTATTTCTAGTATATTTGATATCTCATTCGTAGTGAAGGAAAGAAACCTCTCTGGACTTTTTCTAGTACTGGGTGAATCTAAGATAGTATCACATAGCTCATCTGTTTCTTTATCTAACTTGAGCAGTGCTCGGTTCAGATGTCTTTAGATAGAGACTGTTTGCCTGAAAAGTTTTGGAAGTTTCTGTTTTATGTGGAGTGGCCTTGGAGAGTGGCCTTAGTGTATGGAGTGTTAGACCTGGAGTTATAAGCCTTGGGTTCGGATTTCATCTCTGTCATTTACTAGGTATGTGACCACAGGGAAATAACAATGTTTCCTAACTTCAGTTTTTTTTTCCTGTATAAAATTAAGGAATTTTTTTAGATTGCTTCTAAAGCCCATTCTAGTTTTTAATGTATGATACTATGACTTTCATTTTTATTTATTTTTTAAGTTATTTATTTTTAGCTTTCAGCATTCACTTCTATAATTTTAAATTTTCTCCTCTTCCCCTCTTTCCTTCCTCTCCAAGATGGCATGTAATCTGATATAGGTTGTACACATACATGCTCATTAAACATACTTTCACATTAGTCATGTTGTATAGAAGAACTAGAACAAATAGGAGCAACCATGAGAAAGAAGGAAAAAAACAAAACAAACAAAAAGAAAATAGTCTGCTTCGTTTTGCATTCAGACTCCATAGTTCTTTCTCTGGATATGGATGGCATTTTCCATCATGAGTCCTTTGGAATTATGTTAGGTGCTTGCATTGCTGAGAAGAGCTAAGTCTATCAAAGTCAGTCATCACACTGTGACTGTTACTGTGTACGCTGTTTTCCTGGTTCTGCTCATTTCACTAGCATCAGTTCATGCAAGTCTTTCTAGGTTTTTCTGGAGTCCACTTGTTCATCATTTCTCATAGCACAATAGTATTCCATTACATTCATATATTACAACTTGTTCAACCATTCCCCAATTGATGGGCATCCCTTCAGTTTCTAATTCTTGGCTACCACAAAAAGAGTTGCTATAAATATTTTTGTTTGTGTGAGTCTTTTTCCCATTTTTCTGATCTCTTTGGGATACAGTCCTAGAAGTGGTATTGCTGGTCAAAGGGTATGCACATTTTTATAGCCCTTTGGGCATAGTTAGGATCTTTATTTTTTTGCATTTGATGTTGAACTCTGAGTATGAGCATTAACTTCCTGCCCCCAAGACAACAGGACACATGTGTTTGGGGTTTTTTGCATGTGTGTGTGTGTGTGTGTGTGTGTGTGTTTACGGTTGTGATGATTGATACACATTATCTTAACTTACATCCTCTGTGGTTAATGTATTAATGTCAACATGCATTTTGGGGGCTAAATTGACATCACTAATAGAATGCTGTATATCTTTCTCCTCAAATCTGTTTTGGTCAATCTTTTTAATTTATCAGACTCAAAGTACCGACCATCACAAAAGTCTTAGTACAATTCAAAAGTGTTAATAGCACTTCCTATGGACCATGCTCTATGGGAGGCTGTAGGGATACCAAGACAAATAGAAATAGATCTTGTCCTTAGGGAATTTACACTTCCCTATAGGGAAACCACATGATTGCAGATCTATAAATTCAAAATAAGTAAAAAATAGCCTAACTTGAGATTCCTCCTATTTTTTAAACTTGAATAACCAATGAAGCTGGGCAGGATAGTGGATACATTGGATGATAAAGTTCAGCCTGAGTCACATCCTATGAGTCAATCACCTGCTAAAGCCCTACTGTCATTGTGAGGCAGAAGCAAGTCTTGCTTTGCCAAGGCATTTCAAGGCTTTGTAGGACCTACTAAGCTGGGAACGGTTCTGAGTAATGCGTGGTGATGAATTGTGTCTGTCAGAGAACCAGTCTAACTAAGTTAGGAGAGCTTGTTGCCCAGAAAAATGGTTTTCCTTTTGACCATGGCAATTCACAAAGAAGTACTTACTCACTAAGGCAGAGAGAGGTAGTGATCTGTGTTGAGGGTGGGAAGTCCCCATACCGCTGAAATCATGATCCCTTCAAAAATGTCAGTCAAACTCAGCATGAGTTGGCAGCATGATGTGGCAGCTAAATGAGCTAATTAATGATGTCTTGAGCTTCATTAATAGAAGTATGGTGTGTTCAGAGCAAAGGAGGCAATGGTGTCACTGTACCCACATCTGGTAGATTGTATCTTATTATGTCTGACACTTTTTAGAAGGGACATTGTCAACCTGGAGAGTGTATAGTTTCCTTAGCATCATTGTCTTATTTCTCTGGATACGTATCGATGTCTTTTCTAAAATATGTCATTGGTAGAAAGACATAGGGATGTTTAACAGACTTGGGATGAGAGTAAGACATAATTAAGATTTTTAGATATTTGAAAGGCTGACATTGGAGGAATATATCTTGTTCTGCTTGACTTTGGAACATAGAAATTGGAGCATTTTTATAGCCCTTTGGGCAGAGTTATGATCTTCATTTTTAGCATATGGTGTTGAACTCTGAAGATGAACATTAACTTCCTGCCCCCAAGACAACAGGACGCATGTGTTTGGGGTTTTTTGCATGTGTGTGTGTGTGTGTGTGTGTGTGTGTGTGTGTGTGTGTGTGTGTTTACTCAGTTGTGGTGATTGATACACATTATCTTAACTCACATTCTTTGTGATTAATGTCATTAATGTCAACATACATTTTGTTTAATTTATTAAGAATCAGGAATTTATTAAGCCTCTGCTTTGCGCCAAGTACTGAGCTAGGAGCTTGGGACAAAAAGACAAAGAGAACAAAACAGGCTCTGTCCACAAGAAGCATCTATTCTATGGGGGTGAAGGTAGAGTAGGTGATGCATGGACATGAATTCAATCTAAAAATAATTTTGGAAGCAGGGGTGAGATGGAGGAACTAACAAATAGAAGAGTCATGAAGGGCCTCTTACAGAATGTAGCTTGTGAGCTTGAAGGAACTAGGGTCCTAGGATGACAGCCTGTGTTGATGGAATGTCTTGTAGCAGGAAGTCCAGTTAGTCTAGCACATTATGCTTGAGGATGAATAATAACTCTGTAAAGATTGCTTGGAATCATATTGAGGCAGCTAAGTAGCAGGGTCAAGAAGACCTGAGTTCGAATCTTTCCTCAGACACTTACTAGCTGTGGGACCTTGGGCAAGTAATGTGACCTTTCTTCGTCTTTTCTGTAAAATGGGACTAATGATAGCACCTACCTCACAGAGTTGTTGTGAGGATCAAATGAATTAAGTAAAGTGCTTTGCAAACTTTAAAGAGAGTTATACAAATGATAGTTAATCTAATTATTATTTATTGGTTTGTCCTGCCAGAGGAATTTTATCCTGTTGGGACTTCTTGAGCAGGGTATAATACTATCATTTGACCTTTGCTTTTTGGCTATCAATTTGGCAGATGAGAAGGAGATGGCTTAGAGAGGAGTCTGGGTAAAAGAGATGAGCACCAGAATTAGGAAAGTTACAATGTAAACGAACAAAAGAGGATGGATTTAAGAGGTGTTATAGAGGTAGAATCAACTAGGTTTGACTGTTAACTGGGGATGGGAGACAGTGAACGAGAGCAAAGAACCAAGGAGGACCTCTGGTTCTAAACCAGTGTCACTGGGAGAATGGTAACACTAGAAGTTAACAGGGTTAGGGGGTGAAGATACCTACTTCTGTTTTGAACAGAATGTTGGAGTTGAGAAGAAATTGGGGGCAACTAGGTGGTGCAATGGATAGAGCAATGGGCTTGGAATCAGAAGAACTCATCTTCAGGAGTTCAAATGTGGCCTCAGGCACTTACTAGTTGTTTAACCCTGGGCAGGTCACTTAACCTCTCTCTGCCTTAGTTTACTCATATGTAAAATTAACTAGATAAGGAAATAGCAAACCACTTCAGTATCTTTGCCAAGAAAACTCCAAATGGAGTCCTGAGTCAGACACAGGTTGTATATAAAGATAAATTTGGGTATCAGATGCATAGAGATAGTAGCTGAACCTATGGTACTTACTGAGAAGAGTACCAAGAAAGACATAGAGAGAGAGGAAAAGGGGGTCCAGGACAGCACCTGGGTGTAATTCCACAAATAGAGGGCTGGATGTGCATGAAGATCCAGCAAAAGAACCTGAGAAACATCACTCAGGCAGGTAGTGGGAGATAGGAGCGGACAATGTTACACATACTTAGGGAAGGGAGAATTATATTTACCAATGGAAATATAAAGAAAAGCAAACAATACAATCTCCACCCTCAAATAAATGGAAGCTGGAAAGTTGAGGGAAGGATATGCAGGTGAGGAGGAGGAGAAGTGTTGTAGAGGGTGAATTGAGTTGGAAGTGAGGTGAGAAAGTCTGGGGCCTATCCTGAAATAGTGCCTTTGGCAAAGAAATCAACAATCAGGAAAACAGGCCTTCAGGATGGAGATTTCACCAAGGATGAGAAGATGGGCTTAGAGGAGAGGTTGGTCCCACCATCTTGAATATTGCAGAGAGGTCAAAAATGATTATTGAGAAAAAGTCATTATAAAATTTTGCAGTAAAGAGATTTTCGATGACTTGAGGGTTTTAATTTAATAATGGGGAAGAAAGCCAGATTTCAAAGGGTTGAGAAATAAATGGAAGAGGAGAAAATTGAGGAAGTTAAGTATAGTCAACTTTTCCCCCTAGGAGTTTGGCTATGAAATGGAGGAGAGACCTTGGACAATAGTTTGAAGAGACAGTAGGATTAAGTAAAGGCTTCTTAAGGATGAGGGTGGTCTTGGAATATTTTAAAACAGCAGAGAGAGAGCCAGTGGATATGGAGAGAAATTAAAAATTGGGAAGAGGGAATGAATAAAAGATTGAGATTTTGGAGGACATAGGAGGATTCAGGATGGAATTGAGGGCACAAATAGAGGGGTTACTTTGGGAAGGAGAAGAACCACCCCCTTTCTGAAACTGGAGAGAATTGAGGAGGATCTTGAGGTGTAAAATCCTGATGAAGAGGAATTAATGATAAATGGTCATCACCTGATAAGTCTAGCAAACTGCTAGCCAAAGACAGGAAGTCCTCTAGACCTCTGAAGTTTATGAGGTCCTTCTCTTGCCAAGGGAGATGAAGGATCCTGAAACTGAGCTCCAGGCTCTGCTACTCCTTCCTCTCCCATGCAAGAAATTCCTCCTCAGAGCTGTAACTGTACAGTCAGTTATCCCTTCCACATCATGACTTTCCCCATCACTGTTTCAATATATAGTGAATTGGCATAAGAAATTAAATGGAAATATTTGAGGAGTTTTGCAGAAACCTCAAGTGACACATGAAGGCCAGCAGATGAAACAAAAAGTTTAGAAACTCAGAAATGCATAAAATATATGTATAATATTGTGTAATATCAACCAAAATTTTACAATAAGGTATTATAAACACCCCATAAAAGAAAAAGAAGAAATTCAGACTTCTCTGGTATAAAGGGAGAGCCAAAAAATTTTACAGGATTTTCCAGATCGACTTGAGGTGGGGGTGGGAGGGAATGCTCTATCCCTAAGGCCCTGGATGTGGAGGGGATAACTGTAATTCTCCTTTCCACTTGTATACATTTCTTAGGGCTGAACTGGCCTCATTTTTCTTATCTGGAAAATGAGAACAAGGAAAACATCTATATCACAGGATTGTTTTGAGGATCAAATGAAATAATACATGTAAAACAAGTCTTGAAGTGCTCTATAAATGTTGGTTATTTGTTATTTCTTTTAAAAGCAATTAGGGTTAAGTAACTTGCTCAAGGTTACATGGCCAGGTGTTTCTAGGTGGGTGCTAAGTGTCTGAGCCCAGATTCGATCCCCAGGCCATCCCGACTCTGGGGCCGGTGCTCTTACTCGCTGTGCCACCTGGCCACCCCATTTGTTATTTTTTAGTAAAGTGTGAGGTAAAGTCCTTTACAGAGAGAATGGGAGAAGGGAATAGTTTAGATGGCCTGAGGAGAGATAAGAAAGTTCAGAATGAATTTAGGGAATATGACAGAATGAGGAAAGAGTAAGAATAATTGATGTGTCAGAGTGAAGATTAAATAACATTAATTTGAAGTTAGCTCAGTCAACATAGTCATGTGACTTCCACCAGTGTTTAGCTGTACCTGAATATGAACAAAGATGATAGATGATGGTAGCAATACAGGGGTAGGATTTCTTGTCCTCTTTGAACAAAGGGGTAAGAAAACCAAGAGCAGGGGCAGCTAGGTGGCACAGTGAATAGAGCACTGGCCCTGGAGTCAGGAGGACCTTAGTTCAAATCCGGCTTCAGGCACTTAACACAAAAACTAACTATGTGACCTTGGGCAAGTCACTTAACCCCAATTGTCCTACCTTCCCCCCTCCAAAATGCAAAAAAAAAATTCAGGGGCATAGCATAAAGACAACTGATTAACAATAGGGTCAAGATTTTGAAGGAAGGAAAATGAAACCAGAACACAAGTCATGGGTTGGGGCAGTAGGAAGGGGTAAATGGAATGACAGGAAGTTGAAGTGATGACAGAGACAAGTTTTAGTAGGGAGGGATGAAGCCCAGGGAAAAATGGAAGGATAGGAGGTTATGGTTAGAAGAATTTCAGCATGGTAGGGGAACATTGGTGAATGATGGTGACATCAAAAGTGTGGGTGGAGTAGAGGGAAGGCATAAGTACTGGTAGTTGAGGAGTTTGGTAAATTGGGAAGCAAGGGTATTTGAAGAGACATTATCATGTAAATAGAAGTCCCTGAAATAGAAATTCAGGAGTTGGGGTGGAGAGGAAAACAGTGAGCTAGGTACTGAATGCCTTGAGAAAGGAAGGGAGAATCCCCTGGGGACTAGTAGAGAACAGAATCTAGATGGAGTTAACTTCAAAGGATGAGAGGTTACAGAGTGATGGTGGCAGGGAAAGGGTCTGGGAATTGAGTGAGGAATAAGAAGCATGCCTACTTCTTTTCTTGGTGTAGTCTGTTGAGGGTTGAGGGTAAGAACACAGAATATTAGAAAGGATGGCCAGGGATGATGCAGTTGTCTTTTGGGGGAGCCAGGACTACAGGATTACAGGATGACAGAAAAAACATGGGAAGAAAAGGTTTGATTTGAGGGGCAGTGGGGTGACCCTTGCAGAAGAGTAGATTTCATTTCAAATAAAAAAGCTCCTAACTTCCTAATCATTATAGTTATCCAATAATTAATAATACTAGTGGTAATAATGATAGCTAACATTTATATAGCACTTACTGTGTGCAAGGCACTGTGCTAAGTGCTTTACAATTATTGTTTCATTTGATCCTCATAATAGCTGTGGGAGGTGTGTGCTATTCGAAAGGTATGGCGAATTCTACCTGTGCTAGAGGTGTTTGATTAGAAATTGTATTGGCTTTTGAGGAGCCATTTGAAAGATACCATTTGGGTATGGGTTTGATTAGTCCATTCAGACCTCTGTAACCTCTCAGGTTCCTTCCACCTTTTAAGTTTCTAGTTTTTGGCAAGTAAAATTAATTGGCACATAGTCAGCTTACCACAGCAGAACTATAGGGGATCTGTAACATCTGTGATCCATGTAGAGATTTCCTCCAAGATGTGTTTCACAACCCATCTATCCTGCTCATTTCATGTTATTCTAGTACAAATCCTCTCATAAATCTGCTATGGGGGTCCCACCAGTCTGAGGATCTTCTTTTCGATCTCTTCGTGTCATGTAACCAATGGAGTAAGTGGGCAATTTTGCTACATGGCTTATATAGTTTTTTCTTTTGGTCCTGTAGCTCTCTGATAATATTGTTTATGCCATTTCTCCTGTCCTTTTCCTCATTTATAATGTGTTTGACTGCTCCCACCTACCACATACATCTCTGCTGCTCTTTAGATAACCCTTAATGTTGCTTCTCCGGAGGCTGTGGTATTCCATGACTCACAGTCAAGAAGAATCCCTGGGAAAATATTGGTGTTAAGAAGGCAGGAAGAAGCTTGGAGTCACTAAAAGAGCTCATTGTCTTTTCCCTGAAGCCCACACCTCCTCCTGATTCCCCTGCTTTTGTCTAATATACCACAATTCTTCCAGTCATCCAGATCAAAAACGTAGGCCAGGGGTGGAGAATCTGTGGTCTCAAGGCCACATGTAAGCCTTCTAGGTCCTCAGGTGTGGCCCTTTGACTGAATCCAAACTTCATAGGGAATTTGTTCTGTGAAGTTTGGATTCAATCAAAGGACCGTAGTTGAGGTCCTATAGGGCCACATGTGGCCACCAAGCTGCAGATTTCCCATCCCTGATCTAGGAAATCTCCTACAACTGTAGTTTTATTCTTTTCTCCTATAACATTCAATTTTTCCTTCAAAAATTTAGATGTTGCGCTACTTAGCATATATATGTTCACTTTTTTTTTTTTTTTGCTTTTTGGAGGGGAAAAGGTAGGGCAAATGGGGTTAAGTGACTTACCCAAGTTCACACAGCTAGCATTGTGTTGTGTCTGAGGCCGGATTTGAACCCAGAACCTCCTGACTCCAGGGCTGGTGCTCTATTTACTGTGCCACCTAGCCGCCCTCGTCACTTTTAATAATACTTCATTATATATGTTTTCTTAACAAAATCCTGATTATTCCCTGACTTTTTCTTCTAATTAGGTCAGGTTTTGCTTCTTCTTTAAGATCATGATTGCTACCCTTACCTTTTCTCTTAACTCTCTGTGTGTCTTTATGTATCAAGTGTGTCTCTTGAATATAGCATATTGTTGGATTCTGGTTTTTAATCCATTCTGCTCTCCACTTCTGTTTTGTGGGTGAGTTTATCCCATTTGCATTCACAGTTCTTATTGCTCTATATTTCCCTCCATATTATTTTCTTCTATTTGTCCCTCTCTGTTCCCACCTCAAATTTTTATTTTTTAAATTTTTTAGCATTTGATCACAGTCTCCTTTAATTTACCCTCCCTCTTACCTCCTCCCCCCTTTTTTGCCTTTTTCCCTGTTGGGTAAGGTGAACTTCTGTGTGTGTGTGTGTGTGTGTGTGTGTGTGTGTGTGTGTGTATAGCTTGTATAGCTTCATTTTTGAGCCAGTTCAGATGAGAGGAAGGCTTATATGTTGCCTAAAATCCCTCCATTTTCCCCTCCATTGTAAAAGCTCTTCCTCGCATGTCTCTTTTATATGAGATAATTTTTCATATTCTTTCTCTCCCTTCCTCCTTCTCCTAGTATGCTCTTCCATTTGTTTTTTTAGTTCATCCCAATATAACAGACTCACACTCAAGGGTACATGTGGCCTTCTAGGTCCTGAGGTGTGTCCTTTTGACTGAGTCCAGGTTTTATAGAACAAATTCTTTTATTAAGGGGATTTAGTCTGTGAAATTAGGATTCAGTCAAAGGGCTGCACTTGAGGACCTAGAGGGCCATATGTGGCCTCAAGGCCACAGGTTCCCCCACCTTTTATAATTTCTTGAAATATGTTTGAACTCTTTTTTTTTGGGGGGGGGTTGTCAAATAGTCCAAAATTCTTAGATTATCTCTCCTTAATCTATTTTCCAGGTGAATTAGCCCTCCGTGTAGTCGGTCAGCTTTATATATAATGGGCATTTCAAAAATAATGATTATCTGATGACTCTTAAACTGAATTTTAGTCCTGGTATTTATCAAAAAAGTTTTGCTGTAAACTTTTCATATATACATAGGTGTCCTGTTTTTTGAAGCTTCCCATCATAATCTTCCCTTAGTGTAGAAATACAGTATGATTTGTTATTCTATGAAAGCTGAGTGGTATTTGCCAACAGGTACAGTTGCTATGGAAATTAATAAGGGTGACTTTTTTCCAGCTCAAGTGAATTCAGGAGAAGCTGGAGGCTGGGTCCAGGCTGTATATATTTCTTGCTTAAACTTACATACCTGTTAAGTATGACAGATTGGAATTTTCCTGCTCTAATCTAACACCATGTTGCTCACCAGGTATCAAACCTGAATTTATGAGTCTTCTTTCTGCTTACTGTCCCTGGTTTTGACTTAATTTCCTCTTTACATTATTTTGTTGGTCCTGTTGAACTCTTTAGTTGGCAATCCTTTCATTGGCTTCCACTTCAGACATCGCTATTGCTTGGTGCCATCTGTTCCAAGACCCATCTTCCCACTGGCTAGTAACCTCTAAGTTCTTATACCATGACACGTAACCTGTGTTAAAATGCCCTGGCTGAACCCCTTCTTGGATCAGAGACGATGGTATCTGCCCAGGGTTATACTTCTAGTTTGTTGTAGGTCCCCTGCCTTCTGTCTCCTCTTCTCCATTGTTTTGTCCACCACCCCAAATAGCCTTTTTGTTTTTCTCTTTGTTTGTCTTATAAAATATATAGGTTTAATCCTGATTTACTAGGTATTTTAAACATTTTTGCCTTGGATCATGGCTAAGAAAAAAATTACCTTATTTAGGTTCAGCTCAAATTTCAGCCAATTCACGTCATTTTTAATTGCTTCCCTGGTTTTTTTCCCTTCTTGGTATTTATCCTAATATCATCTTTCTAGGTGTTACTATTTCTACCTTAAACACCAGCCCATAGGCCCTCATTTGATTCTTCTGCTGCTTATTAGCACCTCTGGCTAGGTAATAGGGTGTACTTTCAATCAGGCAAGACATAAGTAAGTTTAAATCCCATCCCTGACACTTTTTAGCTATGTGACTTGAGTAAAGTCACAGAATCTTTTTGACCCTCACTTTTCTCAGCAGCAAAATGGGCTTAATATTTTTTAATGCTTATTCCACAGGATTGTTTTAAAGAAGGCACTTCTGAGACTATAAAGTGCTAAATAAATGTCTTACTATTATTGAATTAATTATGTTATGTAATAAGAAAAAAAAGAGAGAAAAGCCAAGGAAGCCTTCATGGAAGAGATAAGACTTGAGTTGACCCTTAAAGACTGTTTTGATGGGGAAGAGAAAACAAAGGTGTTTCAGACAGAAATCAAAATAGAAATATGTGAATGGAGATGGGAAGGAGCTTGACCTGGGGACAGTAATGAGGTAGCTAGGTGGAGCAGTGGAGAGAGCTCTGGGTCTGGAATCAGGAAGACCAGTGTTCAGAACTGGCCTGAGATACTTAGTAGCTCTGTGACCCTGTTTGCCTCAGTTTCTTCATCTGTCAAATGGGGATAATAATAGCACTGACTTTGCAGAGGGGTTATGAAGATCAAATGAGGTAATATTTGTAAAGTGCTCAGACAAATGGCTGGCATATAGTTACAAATGTTTATTAATCTGCAATCTAAATCTGATATAGTGATGGATCTGGCTTGAGTAGAAGACCTTAGCGAGTAGAAGAATTTGAACTTGCTATATTAGGTAATAGGGAATTTTCTCACTTGTAGCTTTTAAGGTCCTTCTCAATTATAAATCCCTTCATCATTGAAGGTCAGCCAGTAGGGATGGGGACCAGTAGAATAAAAGTACCTTGAGGGAAGAGTTTTTTTTTTTCTATCCCCAAAGCCTAACACAGAGCTTGGCATATATTAGGTGCTTATAAATACTTGCTAAATTAAAAATTTATCTAGTTGGATTGGAAAAAATTGACTGGAGGCTGAAACAGCATTTTGGAAGAAGTGGCTGTAATTTAGATATGACACAATGAAAGCCTAGAGTCCACATGACCACAGTATAGAGTGTATGAAGCGAATTTAAGAAAGATTTCCAAGAAGAAATAACAGGATTTGAAATAACAGATTGCCACCATAATGCTTTGCTAGTGTGGTGTAATTGAAAGAATATTGTATTGGAAGTCAGAAGTCTTAGATTCAACTTCAAGTTTCCACACTTATCAGCTGTTTCCTTTGGCCTGTCACTTTTCTGCCATTGTTTCTTGGTCTGGAAAATGGAGATAATACCGGTTGAAGGGTTGTTGTGAAGTTCAAATGAGAAAATTGCTGTATAGGCCTCTATAGATTCTAAAGCGCTTTGTAAAACTGTCTTCTCATTATTTCATTGATCGATGATCCAACTTTTGTTTATGTCACACCTGGTTGAATCTACTTAATGTTGGCAGATCGTAACTTCCACTGCAGATTAGGAGATTTGAAATGTGCTCAGGAGGCAGTGGACCTTAGCTGCCTTCAGGGGTTGTTCAGCACTTGGGGAACTAATGTTGCTGTGAATTAGCTCTTTCAATTAGAACTTCCCTTATTAACCTCTCAATTTATGTCAGTTCAGTTTAATATGGACACTGTTCACAAAAGCAGGCGACTACTCTGATACTTTAATAAAGGCCACTGTTGTCATTTGAGCGTAACATTTTTAATCTGAAGAGAACAGGGGCAAATGAGGGATTTCAAAGGTCCAGAACAGAATCTGTGAATTGAACAATGTTCCTTAGTAAATGAGTCCCTCTGCAGTGTGGCTTACTGGTTTGCTTAGGGCAGAGGTCTCCAGTCAGTAGGTCCAGATCTACCAGTATGGTTTAAAGATTTCTCTGATAGATCACTATCCGTAATTTGCCAGGATATTTATTGGAAGCTTGTGCCCGACTCAGTTTGGGCCTTGCCAATCACACACTCTTCCCATCACAATTTACCACCTGATGGTCCCAAAGCTTTAGGGAAGATAAAAATAGCTTCTTCCCCCAATGGCTGTCTTTCTCCCTGAACTGGAGAGTAGGAAGAAAGGAAAATGCGAGTGAGAGTTTTGTTTGGAATTTAAGAAAGAGTTATTTTAGTATAATCATAGAAGGGTCTTTAAGGGTCATCTAATGCAACCCCTCTCATTTTGTGAATTCACCTAGAGAGATTAGGTGAATTGTCTGTCATCACATGGCTAAAAAGTATTGTTGACTAGGTTGAAAAAATGATTATCTCATCATAGAAGAGCTTCCTACAATGCACTCATGTTAACTCTCCCTAAAAGTGTTTTTATGTTCCACAGAGTGCTATCTTTATTTCTAAGCTGGATTTGAGATCAAAGATTCAATCCTATGTCCTCTGATTTTGCTATGATACATTCTGCCCTCCAGACTATGTCTAGAATAGTTGCCAAGCATGATCTGTTTTTTAAGATAGTACCTTAACATTATTTCTCCTTCACATCTCCAAGTATTTCTTTCTTCATTTTAAGATTGAAAGGAGCAGGTCATGGTTTGGTGTTTGTATGTCTCTGTGCACATGTGTTTCTTTTGAAGAAGCAGCTGTTCTTTTGATCTCTCAACTATTACATTTTCTAATAGCAATGGGCCAAGATTCTTCTTGATATCCTTCTTCTGACAGATTTGTTGGAGATCCTTGCCTGTGAGTCCTATATGTAGACATGGGGTTGGGTTGGGGGTGGAGAGTGTGGAGAAGGAAGGAAGAATAGCATAGCTTTTCAGGGTTAACTGCTTAAGGGTATGGTGATAGGCAAGGCAGTGTTTCCTTTCAGCATAGTAGGAGGAGGGGTTGTCTACCTGGTGTAATTTGAGAAATTCTAGGAATCTTTTTCCCTCCCCACAAAATATCTCCCTTATTAATCTGCCATAGTATCTGAAATTCTCCTATTAGGGATTCATTACCTTGGGCCAATGCATTACTTTTTCCTTATTTTTTTTCTTCAAAAGGGTAAACACCCATATGAAGATACGATATTAATCTGTTGTTACTTATATTTCGGTATGAATTGTTTTATCTTTTGCTTCTCTGTATGACAACAAGGATCCCAAGGAATAGAAGTGGGAATTAAAAAAAATTATATTTTGTTTTTATATTACCTTCATTCTATCTCCTACTCTGTCCAGAAAGACATCCCTTGTAACAAAAAATTAAAATGAAATTGAAGGAAAAAAAGCAAAACTAATATATTAACTTGGTGTGACAATATATGCAGCATTTCATATTCATAATACTCCATCCCTTTAAAGAAGGGATGGAGGTATAGTTTCTTTGTATTGTGCCTGTCACATAGTGGGTGCTTAATAAATAAATACCTGTTGACTTATCTTGACTTTTTTGGCCCAAACATGGTTATTGTAATTACAGAGTATTTAGGTGTTCTTTTGTTTGTTTTATCCACTTATCTATTCTGTTACATTGTTTTCATGGTTCTACTTACTTTTATTCATATATTCCCATGCTTTTCTGAATTCTTCATGTTCATCCATTTTCATAGCTTAGTTATATTACATTATATAACTATGTACCATAATTTGTTTAGCTTTTCCCCAATATTTGTGCCTCTCCTCTGTTTCAAGTTATTTACTACTACAAAAAGCCCTGGTATTCATATTTTGATGTATACAGGACCTCTGTGTTTTTTACTAATTTGGAGTATGGGCACAGCAGTGAGATGCCAGGATTATAGCATATAGATATTGTAGTCACTTTCTTAGTAGAATTCTAAGTTGCTTTCCAAAAGGACTGGGCCAGTTCACAGGGTAGGTGGGAATTTTATTTGTTGGGAGAATTTTTCCTAAGCTACCCTCCTTCTTAGATACTGTTTTTCTTTCTTTTCTTTTCCAGTATTCTCTGTCCTTAATCCGTACAACAACCTTGTGAGATAGGTGAGTCAGGCAGGAAAGCAAGCAATAAGCATTTATTAAGTGTTTAATATATGCTAGTCTCTGAGCTAAACCCAGGAAATAAAAAAAAGAGGCTGGTGGGCCTAAGCCCTTCCCCCAGATGAAGGCTGGAGGAGTGTAATGCCAAGCAAAGGCAACTTCCCAAGGTTCAAAATACCAGCAGAGGTGCTCTCCATTTTATTCAGTGACAAATTAAGAATAGAGAGAATCAACATATAGCATAATTCAAAATACAGCATTTACCAAGTGTGATTTAATCAAGTACTACTTGGACATTACATTCATTTAGTCCATCATAAAGCCCCTGTTCTCAAATGGAGATTAGTTTCCAATCATAAGTAAAGTACATTCATTTGTTTAATCACCGAGCACAAAAAGGTCAAAAGTTCCCCACCCTTGGATCCCAATTGCATCTACCCCAGAGTTACAACAAGCTTAAGCACAGCATTTAATACCCAAATGAGGTCTTTTCTTCATCTTGACAAGAGGCAAGTTCTCAGCAATCTTTGTTCCTGGGGAGACAAAGCTTAGCAAGGCCACAAGATACATTGCAAGTGTCTTCATTAATTCATTCTCTGTCTGCAGAACAGTCCTAGGACCCCTGAAAACATTAGAAAAATCCTCTTCCAGGATTTCTGTAAACATACAACAAGAAAATCCTTCTTCAGGGCTTCTGAACCAACAGAAAGGTTCCAAAACCTCTGCAACAACAGCACTGTCCTTCACCAGTGGACAGAATTCACTCTCTGTCTGCAGAACAGTTTCTGGAGCTCTGAACCAACAGCAAGGTTCCCAGACCTCTGCAACAACAGGACTATCTTTCGCCAGTGGACAGATCTGGCAAAACAACATCAAAACAGACAAAGTACCAGCATAACAGCCATGTCTCCTCAGTCTTTGGCAGCTCTGGGTGGCAGCTCTCAAAGTCCTGGGCAATTCAAAGTGGCCCTCATCAATCCTCTCAGTCTCTCTCTGCCTCCAAAGGTGCTGCTTCCAAAAAGTTCTTCTGCCTCTCTCTTTTCTTGTGTCTTTCTAAATTTACTTCACCAGCTCCTCCCGGTTTAGCCCTCTCTTTTCACGTCAACAAGTCCATCCCACAAGTGGGATTCACAAGCTCTGGGTTTTAACACAATCAAACCAAAAACCAAGCCAATATAGGGGGATCTTTAAATTACATTACTATTACAAGGAGGAACTCACCTATGGGACAAAGGTGCCAAAGGGGTGGAAAGATGTTCCAGATTGAGAAGGCCTGAGGGATAGAGGGAGGTCAAGAGTGAGAAGGCCCCCAGGAAAGAGGGATATTCCAAGGTATAATTCCAAGGACAAAGGCATATTTCACTATGAGAGGGCCAGAGGGTATGAGCATGCTAACTGCTGGAGAAAGTTCCAGAATGAAAAACCAGGTGAAAAATGATAGTGAAGTCCCAAGAGTCAGAAACAGAACTAGGTGGGGGAATTCTCTCCTTTTAAAAACAGATAGCATTATATATCACTGTAAGGTTTGCAAAGCACTTTACACATATTTAAACACAAAGGTCACACTTTGTCACAAGTCGCAGAACTAGTTAATGACAGTGCTGGGATTAGACCTTAGGTTTCCTGATTCTTAATTCATTCTTTTTGTTACTTCTCATAGTTCTTGCTGCTATGTTGCTTTTGAATATAATGCTTACCTTTTGAGATGAATGCAAATGAATCTGGGGAACTGGTCTAACTACTTAAAATGACTGGAACCCTAAGTGACCGTGATGTAATTGGACTTTGTCATTAAAGGACTCTAGGTTCTGCTTTTGTCCAAAGCTATGGCGTGTACAGCCATGCAGAGGAAAGTACAGTAAATATCCCATTTGTTGCTAGTTGGTTAATTAGCCATTTTGAAAATCTGCAGAAGAGTGAGAACTGATGTTTATCATGATCACTATAAGATAAAATGCCTCTCAAATCTTTAAAAATCACATAATTTAGATGTAGTGTTGTATATTTTATTTAGTTTTGAGAATTTAGTAGCCCATCAAATTATCACTTAAAGAATTATTCCAGTTACCAGAGTACCCCTCTTCCTGATTATGCTGTATAATAGAGAGTTTTCTTATGTCAGCAGGCATGAGTCTTGGTCTCAATATGGTACAGTAGAAGGAGGGCTGGCTTCAAAGTCAGAGGTTCTGGGTTCAAATTTTGGCTCTGCCCCATGTAGGGAGCTAATTCTGTAACTGTAGGCATGTCATTTTATTTCTCTGATCTGCCTTATCTGTAAAGTAAGTGCTTTGTATTGTATGACCTCCAGGGTCGCTTTGAGCTCTCATTTAATGATCCTATCATTCTCTCCTTAGCCCTCTAATTTGTGTTTATGCATTCAAATTTAGGGAGAATGGCCATGAATTACTAACAAACTATTGTAAAGTCATCTTATTAATTTTTTGAGATCTTCATGTTGCAAGGCATAATTAGAAATATCAGTTATTCTAATTGGGCCAAGGAGATGGTAATGAAATGTCACCAGCCATCTGTTGACCTGCAATGAGCATTTTAGATGGGGTTGATAGGGAACACACCTATATGCCTAGAAACTTTGGACCCATTTACTGCATTAAAGGGCCTAATTTAAGAGCATATTCTTGTTTACTCTCTTACACTGACATTCCCATCTGCTCTTTTCTACTGGCTACATCTGTGTTACATGGAGAGAAGAAATGGCTTGATGGCTCACCCACTGCTGTCTCCCTCCTACTCCTTTCCCCCATTCCCAGATCTGCCCCTTTCTTCTGACATCTCCTTATCATTATGGTGATGGGGACACTGACATTGAGGGCAGAGCCGATCTTTCTGGGTGAACCATCTGTCAAACTGCCTAGGCTGCAGATGGCACAAGGATCATCAGTGACAAATTCTATCAAAACCAGTCCCCATCCACTGCAGGCTCCCACTCTTAGGGAGGGGGAAGTGAGTCAATGACTCTATATGAAGGACCCTGAAGAAAAGCCAGGAAAATATAGCTAGACAGTAGATTTTCTCTGAAAAATAATCCATTTTGAAATTGCAGTATTCCCCTAGACCTGCTAACACCCTCTATACCATAAGGAACTTAAAGCTTTGCACAGTCAGATACTGATTATATTGCTTATAGGAGATCAGTGAAATTCCGTGTTCTTGAGTATTATTCTAATTTTTGGATCTCAAATTTTAGGAAGGACTTTGACAGCCTTGAGTGAAGCCAGAGGAGTATAATCCTTGCCATACAAAGGAGAGTTGAAAGAACTGGGAAGATTTAAACTTTGGAAAGAGACTTGGGTGGGAAAAGTTTGGAGGAAATTTTCACTGTTTTCTAATATTTGAAGAATTTCATGGAGAAAAGAATTTAGATTTATTCTGTTTGGTCATAGAGGGCAAACCTAGGCTCAATGAATAGCAGCTATGAAGGGGCAGAAGAACATAAGGATGAACTTTCTAAAACTTTTTAGTGTCCAAAAATGAAGTGAGCTCATCATGATATAAATTCCTCAACAATGAATGTGCTCAAGAGGAAGCTGGATAATCATCCATTGTGAGCTCCCTCTTTTCCACAGTTCCATACCTCAACTTCACCCTCGGCCCCATTGATTCTTTCTTTATTTCAGTTTTGAAGGAAGAGTTTGCCCTTCTCCTTGTCAAAAATAACCCTTCTTTTCAAACCTTTTATCCCATTCCCTCCTTTCTCCTCTGAGAATCAATGCTCATCTCTTCCTACAAACATGGCCAGATATAGTCCATCCTTAAAAAATGATCACTTGAATCTACATTCCCTTCAAGGTATCATCTTATATTTCTCTTTTATTTCTCAGACAACCTCTAGAGAAAAAAAATTATGTGTATACTTATTACTTCTGTTTTCTAATCTACTACTTACTTCTCATTTCCCTGTTAGTCTGTCTTTGATCCCCACCATGTGACTGAACTTGCTACCTCTAAGATCACTAGTTACTTCTTAATTATTAAATCAATTATCTTTTCTCATTCCTCATTCTTGACCTTTTTGAATCATTTGACACAGATGACCATCTCATTTTCCTAGATAGGCACTTATCTATGTTTTTGTTGTTGTTGTTTTTTGATGCCACTGTTCACTCTTGGTTTTCCTTTCATTTTTCTGACTTCTCAGTCTCTTTTTCAGACTTTTCATTTATATTAAGCCCCAGACATACACCAGGACTCTGTCACAGGACTTTTTCTCTTCCCCCTATGTTTTCTCTCTTCATGACCTCATTAGCTCCCATGGAATTGCAACCATCTATCTCTATGTAGATTACCGGTTCTTAACATTGTTTGGACTGTTGGTCCTTTCATGTACCCCTTTGGTTGTCTTATGAAGACTATGGACCCTTTCTAAATAAATGTTTTTAAATGCATAAAACACATAGGAATGCAAAGGAAATCAGTTATATTAAAATAATTATTAAATATTTTTCAAAATTCAAAGAACCCCCAAAATCTATCTAAGGGGTCAATGGACCCCAGATTATGAACCCTTGATGTAGATCAGGGAATCAGGTATGTGACCTATGAATTACATGCATCCTGCAATACTCCTGAGTGTGACTAGAACCACATTAAAATATAATTGGGAAATATTTAACTAAATAAATAAAAGTACGATAAAACAGAGACAGCATTACATTTTAAAACTGTCAATATGTAGCTAAAAGGGATCTGTATATATCAAGTAATAGTTCCTGTTTCTATTCAATTTTGATACCATTGTTATAGGTGATACTCTTGATACATAGCATCATTTCTCACCTGAAGGGAGATCCCCCCAACTTCTTGCTGGATATCTCTGATCAAATACCCACAGTCAAATTAATTTTGACATGTTAAAATAGTACTGTCTCTTCCCCACCAAAACTTAACCAACCTCTTAACCTCTATTTTTCTATATAGGGCCCCATCATCCCAGCACATAGCTGATACCTAATAAATGCTTAAGGACTAAAAGACCTGAGTTTAGAGCTCAAGAGTCATCTTCAATTATCAATCTCCTTCATCTCCCATATCTATTGAATTGTCAAGTCTCCTCAATTCTGCCTTTACAATATCTCTTGCATCCATCCCCTTCTTTCCAGTCACACGACCACTATCCCCATTCAGATTCTCATTGTCATGGCAACAACTATTAATTATTTTCTCTGCATTTTCTTTCCCTAAGCCAACTTCCATACAAAAATCACCAAACACTGATATTCCTAAAGCAGATTTTTGGAGGGCAGTTGGGGTTAAGTGACTTGCCCAAAGTCACCCAGCTAGTAATCGTGTCAAGTGTCTGAGGCCGGATTTGAACTCAGGTCCTCATGACTCCAGGGCCAGTGTTCTATTCACTGTGCCACCTAGCTGCCCCATCCTAAAGCAGATCTTACCATGTGAATTCACCATCTCCCAATTATCTCTAAGATAGGATATAGTCTCCTTTTTGGGGAATTTTAAGCCCTTTAAAGTCCAGTCTGGTTTCAGCTAATCTTTGTAATGATTTCATATTATTTCTTATCATTCTTTCTGTTTCACAGAAACTGGTCTACTTGCTACTGTCCATGTCTTGGCATAGGCTATGTATCCCCCATGCCTGGAAGACTCTCACTTCTTGTTTTAACCTTTTGCAACCCCTATTTCTCCCTAAGGTTCAGTTCAATTGCCACCTCCTTTAAAAGGCATTTGTTGATTCCCCTGGTTGTTGGTGCTGCTTTTCCAACACCCATTCTTGGCCTTCACTTTTTTTTGCCCCTTTTTTTTGGAGGGGCAATTGGGGTTAAGTGACTTGTCCAAGGTCACACAGCTAGTTTTTGTGCTAAGTGTCTGAAGCTGGATTTGATCTCAGGTCCTCCTGACTCCAGGGCCAATGCTTTATTCACTGTGCCACCTAGCCACCCCCAGCCTTCACTTTCTAATGTTCTATTACCCTCCCCAATCTTAATCCAATAGTTAGCCATTTCAATTCTGTACTTCCCTCTGTTCTTGAATTCCTTGTTCCTTTGTTTTGTCACTCATCTCTTGCCATAGCTCAACCCTGTATTATTCCTGCCATCTGTCTCCTAGACTCCTACTCAGAAGCTTCTGAATGCAGCTGGAAGGAGCCTTGAAATTGTGCTGACTGGGTATATTACCAATTCATATTATCCAACACCAACTGAGCATTTACTGCATTAAGGCAGTAAATTGAATTTTTTTCCTTAATTGATTCCCTATCTCACTCCTCACAGAAGTAATTCCAAATCTTCTCTTCTTTCTTTCAGCCTCCCACACTTCCTCTTCTCCCTTCTCTTCTAGCTGAGGACCTTAGTTTACTGAAAAAAAAAAAACTGAAACTGTTTGATGTGAACACTTCTCCAATTGACATCATCTCCAACTCTCTTTTCCTTTTCCGTAGTCTTTGATAGAAAGGGAATCTTTCTTCTTGCTGAGGCTAACTCCTTTATGTATGTATTTGATCCCATCTCCTCCCATTTTATCCCACAGATCACATTCCTTATCATCCTCCCCTCTCTAACTTTCTTTTTGCTTTTTTGCTTTTTTTGGAGGGGCAATTGGGGTTAAGTGACTTGCCCGAGGTCACACGGCTAGTAAGGGTTAAGTAAGTCTCCAAGGCTGGATTTGAACTCAAGCCCTCCTGACTCCAGGGCCAGTGCTCTATTCACTGCACCACCTAGCCACTCCCCCTCTCTAACTTTCAACCCTTTCCATCTATTGGTCTCTATAGTCTCCTCAAGCTATATTTCTCCCTTTCCTATCTATATCTGATGCCATCTTTCAGTTGAAATCACTATCTCTTTAAAGTTACCAATGATCTCTTAATGTCCAGATTTGATGATAGTTGTTTTTTTTTCCCTGAGTCCTCATCCTTCTTGACCTCTCTCTTACATTTGACAGTGTAGACCACTCTGTCCTCCTTATACTCTCTTTTTGGGGGGGGGGGGTTAAATGACATTATTCTCCTCTAGCTTCTCCCACTACCTGACTGCTTCTTCTCAGTCTCCATTGTTGACTCATCATCTACATCATGCCCTATAACTGTGGGTTTTCCCAAAGTTCTGTTAGGCCCTCTTCTCTCTACAGTCTCCCTTGGTAGCCATCAGTTTCCGCAAGTTTAATGATCATCTTTATGCTCATGACTTTATATCTAGTTCCCATCTCTCCCTTGAGCTTCAGTACCTCATCATACAAGTTGCTATTGGATATATCAGTAAGGAAATACAAGTTGCTATTGGATATATAAACCTGGCAGCTATGTGGCACAGTGGATAGGACACTGGGCTTGGAATCAGGAAGACATCTTCATGAGTTCAAATCCAGCCTCAGACATTTCCTAACTATGTGACCCTGGGCAAGTCACTTAACTGCCTCAGTTACTCATCTGTCAAATGGATTGGAGAAGGAAATGGCAAAACATTTCAGTATCTCTGCCAAGAAAACCCCAAAAGGGGTCATGAAGAGTCAGACATGACTGAAAGTGACTAAACAACACAAATAATATCAACCTGGATGTCTTGGAGACATCTTAATTCAACATGTTCAACATTGAACTCATTCTCTTTCCTCCCAAATCCTCCTCTCTTACAAATTTCCCTATTTCTGTTGAAGATGTGCCCATCCTTTTAGTCTCCCAGGTTCGTATCAATGGCATTATCCTGAAACTTCTTGCTCTCTTATCCTTCCCATGTGATCATTTGCCAAATCTTTCAGCTTTTACCTTCACAACATCTCTTAAAACTGACTCATTTTCATTTACATTGCTACTGTCTTTGTTCAGGCCCTTATCATGTTGTCTAGATTATTATAACAGCCTTTCTAACTGATCTCACTACCACAAACCTCTCATCACTTCTTTCCTTCCCAGCCACATTCCTGCCAGAATAATCCAGATTTGACCATGTAATTCCTCTATCCAGTCAAATCTTGGGGCTTCCTATTGCTGCTAAGATAAATATAAATAAATAAATAATCAATAAACATTTATTAAGGACCTACTATGTACCAGACACTATGCTAAATGCTAGGGATATAAAAAGAGGGAAAAGACAGCTCTCACCCTCAAAGAACTTATCATCAAATGGGGAATCATTATGTAGAAATATACAAAGCAAGCTATGTACAAGATAAGTAGGAAATAGTTAACAAAGGGAAGGCACTTTGCCCAACATATCTTTCCAGCCTTATTGGATATTACTCCCCCTATTTCACTTGGAGATCCAGCCAAACTGGCCCTCTCTCTGTTCTCACATACAACATTTCATTTGCCATATCTGGACCTTTGCATTGGCTATCCCAAATGCCCAGAATTCCCTCCTCTCCTTCCTTTGCCCCATAGAGTATATCTGTTTCTTTAAGATGCAACTCAGATGCCTACTTTAGTATGAAACTTTTTCCTATCCTTCCAACTGTTAGGGTTTTCCTTCCTACATGACTTTGTATTTAACTACTTTGCAGATATTTGTAGTTATTCATTTTATATTTATAGTATATTTATGTATATATGGGTATGTGTGTGTATATATACATACACTTGTGACCTCCATTGGAATATAAATTTCTTGCAAGTATGAATTATTTCATTCTTTGCACTTGTATCCTCAGCTTCTATTATAGTGGCTTGTATATAGTAACAATACTTATTTGCTGATTATGTTTATACTTATCTTTATATATGTCCTTTTTGCCCCTCTTTGACTTGGGATCAGGGACTATTTTCATTTTTGTCTTTGTAGGCCCCAGGATATACCATATAGTAAAAGCATAATAAATATTTATTGAATTACATGTTGAAGAGATGATTAATGTTTCAGATAAGGGATTACCTGCTTGGCTTGTTAAATTCTCTAACAGTGGAATTCTAAGATCTTAAGGAAAGGAAGCTTTTATACAAGAACAGAAATTTGTCTAGGCAATGTGAATGGCTTCTTCCCACTATCTTTTGGTATTTTAATGATATTCTGAACAAGAAAGATTCTGCATCATAGGTATGGAAATACAAATTATAGAATTAGCTCTTAAAGGATTTGGGACCTGAGAGTGAGGCCTGAAGCTTGTTTATGTCCCAGATATTTCTGGTGGTATTCTAGTTTAGTCATTCAATAAGCATTTAAAAATTTTTCTTATTTTATGTTTAATTTATGAAATAAGAATTTACATAACATAGAAGAATTAAAAAAAAAGATGATTGCACATGAAATTGCAAATCTGTTATGTAGACCTTGTTATTCCTTTTCTTTTTTTTTTAAGCATTTGGGGTTAAGTAACCTGCTCAAGGTTACACGGCCAGTGTGTGGTGCTAAGTATCAGAGCCTGGATTTGATCCCCAGGTCGTCCTGACTCTGTGGCCAGTGCTCTTACTCACTGAGCCACCTGGCCGTCCCTACTCCTTTTCAATATATAATAAAGTTATCAAATAAATTTTTTTTCTTTTTTCTTCCCTTCTTCCTTCCCCCCCATCCAGGACTCCCCACCCAGATTCAGTAAGCATTTGTCAAACACCTGCTAAGTCTAATCACTGTGCTAGACATTGAGGATATAAAGAAAAAAGTGAAATGGTCCTTGCCCACCAATAGCTTACATTCAATTCAGGGGGTGGAAGAAGGGAAAAACAATAAACCCAAGACAACTTAAATACAAATCATGTATAAAGTGATTTAAAGAGAATGCAACATTGGCAACTAAGGGTATTAAGGAAGGCTTTGTGTAATTGAACCAAGTTTTGAATGGAATTAGGAATGCAAGGGGGCTGAGGTGAAGAGGAAGAGCTAGGCATTCTGCCTGGACAAAAGCATGGAGGCACAGGAGAGTATGTTTTATTTACAGGGAGCAGCAAGTAGACCAGTTAGGCTCAGAGTATATAATGTAGTATCAGCTTGGAAAGAGCTTGAAGTTACATTGTAGAGCCTTGAAATAACAGAAGAGTTTTTGTTTTTATCCTAGGAACAACAGGGCATATCTGAAGTTTCTTGACCAGGGGAAGTGACGTGGTCAGAGAGATGCTCTACAAATACCGATTTTGTAGTTGAAATTGGAAATTTGATGTTAGAACATTACTTAGCATGGCAGATTTCCTGGAACTTTTAATGAGTATGTTTGGTTGCTATTGGGAGTGAACCATGGTTAACATTAGTTATAGCTCATGTCTGTGACTTATTCTTTGCCTCCATGGGGTTAAACAGTGACTCAATTAGTTCTTGACCTAGAAGACTTGCCATATAGTTAGAGCAGAAAATATTTAAATGAGAAAGTAAATTATCCTTAGTACGCAGAGCAGTTAGCTGAAAAATGCATTTCATGAGTACTTAAAAATTATTTTGGGATGGACAACTTTCAGAATATTTATATAATATATGTATATAAAGGATACTATGTATACTTATATTTGTGTACATATGTACACATATGCATGCATGTATATACATGCACATCAGTTCATATATGCATGTAATACATAGTTAAGACCTATGATTTCATCAGTATAGGTCATTTCCTCTAGGGAAACTTTTTTTTTGAGAATTTCCAAAGCTTAAACTTCTTCCATTGGTGCAGACTGGCAACTTGGCAATGACTTGAAGACTTATCTAGGGCACTAAAAGTTAAATGACTTGCCCATGGTCATATGAGTAGCATGTATTAGAAGCAGGATTTAAATCCAGTTTTTCCTTTCCACAAGGCTGATCCTCTATTGATCTTGCCACACTGTTTCTCTTCAGTAGTATAGATAGAGCATGGGAAAATGTCTTTTCTTAAAGTATGTGACTGTTAAGTCACACCTTCTTGAAATAACTTCTAATGTTCAGCGTTGTTTCTTGCGTATACATTTTAGTTGTAGATAACATATACAATGTAGTTATATAATATTTTTATTATATAGTAAATATTTATTGAGAGTATTGACAAGTACTGAGAAGAGAGATAAAATGCTGTAATGAAACCGTCTCTGAACTAGGAATACACAGAATTTTGACATCCATTTCTGGTTTTGCCCACTAAAGTAGACTAGCTGTATTATGCCAAGTAAGTCCCTGACTTTACATCTCTGGATATCAGTTTCTTCATCTGCAAAATGAAGAGGTTAATCAGATGACAAATGTACTTTCTCAGCTCTAACATTCTATGATTCTAAGACAATGTTCTGAGAATTTCAAGTACAAAACAAATCATTTACAGCTTATAGGAAAACCAAGGGAGCAGACATTGGCTACTGATATGGAGGCAAGATGGAGAGTTGGAAGATATATCAGCATAAAGAAACCAAAAAAGTGTTAAAGCAGTGGGAGCATAGAGGTACTGACAAGTGGATTTCACATGATCAGGACATGCTAAAGTAGATATTCAAGGAAAAGAGTGACATGCCAGGTGCCACAGCTATATGGAGAACTTTTGGGTAGATAGCAAGTCTTTGATCAGAATCATAGTGATAGGCATGTGAATAATGTGTTTGAGGAAATGCCCCCACCTCCTTTGAAACAGTGAATTTCTCAATTCAAATTGCATCTAAATATTCAGTTGCTCTCCAGGAAAAGAATGGCATTTTAAAAAGTAAAGCATTTAATTAACATAGAAAAAATAATAAAGTAAAAGGAATAGTATATTCTATAGTATATAATTCCCTCCCATTATCCCAGCAAACAATTTGGGAACCAAGTTCTTCTAATACCATTGGCTATGGAATGAGGACAAAATGTTATCCAGGTATAAGCAACCTGATTGTACTCCTGGGACAGGTCTTGGATTGGCTTGATCTCAATAAAGAGTTAAGTGTTTATCTCTCCAGTTGCCTCAGAATACCTCCTTAAATGTGGTGGCAGTTCACCAAAATGTCTTATCTTCTTTGTTTTCTGTCAATTTGTAGTGCCAACACAATATTCATAGAACCAATGGTGATTGTGAATGTGCCAGCATAGTTCTCAAGCACAAAATATAATAGACTCTCCATATAGAAGACAGAAGCAAAAACACTTCAGACACCAGAAAGCCAAATGCCAACACAAGGAAACCGAATCCATTACAGCAACAAAGAAGTTAATACAGTATAGCACAGCAGGAAGCCACACCATCCTTTTAGCTTTCCCAAAAACAAACACAAGCCTAGCTGTCACAGCAGGAGGAAAACAAACACAAGCCTATCTATCTCCTTGGGTGCATCCTCTCCTCTCTCCAGTTGTTACTACTCTGACTCCCAGCTTCCAGTGGGTTCTGCTTTACCCTTCAGCAAGCTCCTTCCATGTGATAACATTAGGTCTATTAGGGGGCATGGAAGATCTTCAAATTCCCTTAAGCTTATTAAGAGGCAGGGAAGATCTCCAGATTACCATTACCACTTCACAGTTCCATTAGTAACAAAACTACTAATACCAGGGTCATTTCCAAATTCCTCTCTTGTTCTCTTTGTCATAAATCTAGCTATGACTTTCATTTTTTTTCCATCCTCCCACCTTCCCAGATACGATCAAACTGTGCTGTAAGTACCTGTGTCTTGTGGTAATTGGAGTTTTTATATTTCTTTCAATGAATATTCATGTTCCAAGTAGGTCAAGGGTTTTTAATTTGGGGTTCATAAACTTATACACACCCATACTTTAATGTTTTTCATTATAATTGTTTTCTTTTTAATCCTGTGTATTTTATTTGATTCATTTAAAATATTCTGAGAGTGGTCTGTAGGCATCACCCAATTGCCAGGGGCATCCATGGCACAAAAAATAGTTAGGAATCATTACTCTAGACCCAGGAATCCTAGGAAATAAAACCCTTCTCCCCACCTCACCCGTATAAGTCACAGGATCATAGATTTCAAGCCAAAGGGAAACTTTTGAATCTTCTGCCTTCTTTATTGTTGAAATAAGTTGTCTAAACATTAATAACCCCGTTTTATAAATGAGAAAAGATACCCATTTTCTTGTGGTTACAGAGTAGAAATGGGACTTTTCACCTAGGCTTTCTAATTCCAAATCTAGTGTTCATTCATGAGCCATAGAAATAGTCTTGTTGTGCCTCAGCATCTCCATTTAATTCAATTCAACATGCATTTATTAAGTGCCAATTAATGTACCAGGAAGGACATGAGGCACTGGTGATACTTTAAACAAAAAAAGAAATCATCCCTGGCCTCAAGGAGCTTACATTCCACTGGGAGATACAAACAATAATATATAGCTAGGCAAATCAATACAATGTATATATGAGATAACTTTTTTTTTTTTTTTTTAGTGAGGGAGCAATCACAGCTGAAGAGATCAGGAAGGGTCTTAGCTGGATGCTTCTTAGATTTTCTTCATAAGTCCGAAGTGTCACCTTTTCTCTTTTGGTTTATCTTCCTGTACAGGTTTCATGAGAACTGACCTTCTTAGAGACATAAACCTAGAGAACAGCAAATTGGGCCAGTTTCCTTGTGTTGAGCACTGCCTTCTATTCAATTCTACTTCTAAGAATTCTACAGTTTTAAGTCAAGAAGGTGTGAAAGTTATGACCTACCTCAAAGGACCAAGAAATGAGCATTAGAAAATATTTCTGTAGTAGTTTATAGCCCTGTAAGGTCTTGATAATAACTTTTTGTTAGGTCTATCACATTTACATGAGGTTAAAAGTAATTATCTCCCATTGTTAATACAAATGGGAAAATGGAGGCAGATGAAGGCTCATAGTGCATGAGCTTAGGTTAAATTGGATTCTGAGTTTGGGTTTTGATGTTGGATCTTGGTTTTCACAGTTGTAAAGTGAGGAAAGGAGATAATACATTTTTTGAAAAATGAGATGGGGTTAGATTCAATGTTTGAGGTCTCTCAGAAATAAGTTCTCATAAAGAACAATAAAATACTGAGAAGTGAATAATGACTGAGGTTCGAATTATCCGTGGATATTAGTTCTTATCTTATTCTTCCTTGCGAAGAATTTTAGCTGTGCCTTAAGAGCTTTTTTTTTTAATTCTTAGCTGAGTTATCTCTTCAGCCTAACACCAGAGACACTTCTAAGCAGAGGGTAATATGCTTAATATAGCTCCTACCAGCATATACCTACTAAGGTATACAGATAAAGAGTGGATTGAATTCTGGAAGTTCTGAGGTGATGGGAACATTATAGCAATAGTGCTGGGTTTGGAGGCAGAGGGTTTCAGTTCAAGTCTCAGCTCTTTTACACAGTACCTGTGTGATCCGAGGCAATTTGCTGAACCTTTCTGGGCCTCAGTTTCCTTATCTATAAAATGAAGTTGTACTAAATCAGGAATTCTTAAGCTGGAATCCATGGACCCTCAATGGGTCTGGAGTTAGATTTCAGGGCCCTGTGAAGTTGGAGGAAAATATATTTTTATTTTCACTAATATTTGGTTTCCTTTGTAATTCTATTTATTTTATTTTATGCATTTCAAAACATTATTCTGAGATGGTTTTAACTGACAGTTCATCAGACTTTCAAAGGGACCCAAGGCCCCCCCCCCAAAAAAAAGGCTAAGAATTCCTAGAAGGAACACAAACCAGTTTCCCTTCAAGCTCAAGATCTAGTGAAAACAGGAAAGAAGTAGGAACATTTGGGGTAAAGCAGGGAAGAATTTCACATTTTTTGTGTCAGGCCTATTTAAAACTGAGAATCTTCCTAAGAAGAAGTTGGGAGTTTTTAAATGATGTCTAGAGCTTTCTGAGTGAGTTTCATGCAACCTAAGGAACTTTGTTACAACTTCCTGGATAAATGGGAGGAAGGGAAAGGAGGCTCACTTTAATTAATACTTGAGATGCTGAAGTAGTTTGGTATTTAGGAAAAGGCTCTAAATTTAGTCTGAAGACTCACGTTTGAATCCTGGTTCTTTCACTGTCTACCTGTGTGATCTCAAGCAAATCACAACTTCTCTGGGCCTCAGTTTCATTTCATATAAAATGAAGAGAATATAGATCATCTTTGAAGTCTGGATCAGAAAAGCAGCAAAATGGAAAAGAAAAGAAAAGTCAGGGCAGATAGGGGAAAGTAAATAATAGCTAACTTTTAATTATCTCTGGTAAAGGGAGATGAGATTAATGTGTATAGTTGAACACTGCAGATAAACACTTGAGATCCTGCCAAACTGGCTCCCCTCCCAGACAGCCTCCTATTTAAATACTTTGTATTTATTTTCTATTTATTCTGTTTATCCTTATGTATATACTTGTTTTCTCGCCTCTTAGATTGTAAGTAGAGGTTGTTTCATTCTAATATTTTATCCCCAGTGCCTAACACAATGCTTGGCGTAGGGCCTGTGCTTAAATAACTGCTAGTTGATTGATTGAAACCAAGCTACCTGTGTGATTGGGGGCAGTCAGTCAATTAATCTGTTTCTTCTTCTTTAAAGTGGGCATAATGATACCTGTGGTACATATCTCACAAGGTTGTAATGAAAATTGAATGAGATAAGGTATGTAAAGTGCTTTGCCAGCCTTAGGGCACTATATAAATGTCAGCCATTATTATAATTTGCAGTTCCTTCCAGTGCTAAATCCCATAATCTTAGGGAGAAGGGCCCAAACTGGTATATCTATTTCTGTGTGCTGGTACATACCATAGGATGCTTTTTACACGTGTGGTCTTTCCTTCCTGTATAAGAGATAGTGAGAAAAAAGTAAAGAACTGGGAGAGAAGAGAGCTTCATCCTTGTCCTGGTTCTCTAACTAACTTGCTGGGTGACTACATGATTCAATTTTTCAGCCTGAATTTGCAAAGATACTTTGATTGGATTATCTTTGTGGAGTCCATTTATCTTGACAAATCCAGTCTCCCTTTTTCAGAGATGTTCAAAGGTTGGCTGTACTTTACAGGTGTTTTTATTTTCCCTTCCTGTATGTCTGATTAGAGTTTTGTGCTTTTAATTTTTCTTTTTTTTTACTTTTTTTTCTAAACTTCAGAAAAGTTATAATGTAACAGTTGTTGTTTACAATGTTTAAATGGCAATCATATTGGGAGCTGACTGAAAACATCCTTAGAAATAATTTACAGCAGTATATATGAATTTCTAATCTTTTACAGTGGATTTCTGCAGAACTTTTTTTTGCCTATTTTTGTTCTGTACAATAGCCAAGAAGATCTAGTCCAATATGGAAACTGTTAAAATATTTTCGAAGCATTTTGTTTTAAAAATTTGAAAACGCAAGTATGAAAATAAATCCCTTCTCTAATTATTTTGCTACTTTTACTTAGTACTAGTTGTCTTCAGTTGCCTTTTGCAAAGAGAAGTCTTGCATTTATGAGGTTAAGAGAGCTATGGGATATTGATGGCACTAGTCCCGACATTCTTTCACTTGTATTTTCTACCAGCACTCAGTTATGGGACTTGTGGGTGGAAGCCCTGAATACTATTTGGTATTTCTTAGGCTTCAACAAAGCAGCAACTGTCCACTGAGCGGAAGCATTATGCTAATAGCCCTAGGGTAGCTTAAAAAAAAAAGTATAAAACATAGATAGACAGGTAGGTGGCCTTGTGGATAGAGTGTTGGTCCTGGTGTCTGGAGAACTGAGTTCAAATTCGACCTCAGACACTTATTATGTGACCCTGGGCAAGTCATTTATTAGCTATTTGCCTCAGTTTCCTCATCTGTAAAATGGGGATAATAATAGCACTTGCCTTGCAGAGTTGTGAAGATCAAATGGGTGTAATTTTAAAGTGCTTAACACAGTGCTTGGCACATAGTAAGTGCTGTATGCGTCTTAGCTATTCATTATTGTTGTTGCTGTTATTATTGGATAGTACTGCCTATAAGGAGCTGATGTTCTCCTGTGCATAAATATTCAGTGCTGTAATAGAAGTATCGTTGTTTGCTAGAAGAGTTGGATTTATAGAAGCCATAGGAATTCATATGACCTAGAAGAATGACTGGGAGTACATGGAAAAGAGGAAGATATTTCAGGAAGAAATCTCTGCCCAAGCAGAGATAGAAAGTTGAGAAAGAACATGATGTGGAAGGAAGGAGGAGGAAGAAAATTCGATTATAGCTGTAGAACTAGAAGGGATCTCAGAGGTCATCTAGTAAACCTCACAATTTTTTTTTTAAAGCAATCGGGGTTAAGTAACTTGCTCAAGGCTACACAGCCAGTTATTTCTGGGTGTGGTGCTGAGTATCTGAGCCCGGGATTCGATCTCCAGCTCAGTCTGACACTGGAGTCGGTGCTCTTACTCACTGAGCCACCTGGCCGCCCCTCACAAATTTTTTTAATGATAAGGGAACTAAGGACCAAAGAAATAAGTGACTTTTCCAAGGCTACACTGGTAGTGAGAGTTCTAGGCAGGATTTGAACCCTGGTCTTTGACTTTAGAGTAAATTTTCTTTCTGCTGGAAAGGGAGCAGTGAACATATCAGCCTGAGTGAAACAGCAGGTTTGTATTCAGGATACTGTATAAGAAAATTGGTAAAGTGAGGCCAGATTATGGAGACCCTCAAAAGCCAGATTGAACCATTTGTTGGTTCAATTTTGAGATGGAAAGGGAACCTTTGAGGTCATCTAATTCAACCACATCATTTTAGAGTTGAGGAAACAGATCCATAGAGACCATATGATTTGTTCAAGATCATACAGGTGGCAGAGCTGGAATTTTAAGGCTAGGCTTTTTTCTGAGGCAGCTAGGTGATGCAGTAGATAGTGTGAGGCCTGGAGTCAGGAACACCCTGAGTTCAAATTCAGTATCAGACATTTACTATATGTGTGGGCAAGTCATTTAACCTTGCTTGCCTTGGTTTCCTCATCTGTAAAATAAGCTGTAAAAGGAAAGGAAATATTACTCCAGTATCTTTGAAAAGAAAACCCCAAAGGGGTCAGGAAGACTAAAATGCGACTGAACGACAAACATGTTTATCAATTGTACCTCTTTAAAAAATGTTTTTATTGGTGTTTTTTGTTTTTTTATATCATCATGGTTTTTCCAGTGTCCCTCTCCCCCATCCCCCCAGGGAACCATTTCATGTAGCAGATATTATTTTTAAGGGAAACAAAAAAGGAAAAATCAGCATCACTAATCAGTAAATCAGAAGAGTATGAAGATATATGCAATGTACAATGGTGGTGGGGATGTCTTTTCATATCTCTTCCTTTGAGCCATACTTGTTCATTTTTGCTTTGTTTGGGTTTTTAGTGTCCTAGACCATAGACGTAGATGAAATTGCTTTGTCTCTTGCATATAATTCCTATTTTCGAAAGGTTTGAGAGGTCATGATGATGGGAGAAAATATCTTTCTGGTCATAGGCTAAAAGTCTCCAATAGTACCCTTGCTAGAAGATCTGAAAAGAGCCAGAGAAACTTTTATACAATTTATACAAAAAACCACAACTTTAGTCATTTAGTCATTTAAAAAGTATAGCTAATCCAAGAGTCTGCTGTGTTTTGTCATTCAGTAAATTAGCATTTATTAAATACCTACTGTTTTCTGATAATGGGGACTCAAACATATAAAGGAAGCATCCCTTGCCCTTACACTGTTGATTATAAACATTTGACTTGTTTGAACAAAACAGGTTCCTGAGGGAACCTTCGCCAGTAAAAAGTCTCCAATATATGGGTTAAGATAATACATGAATCGGGGGTAACTAGGTGGCGCAGTGAATAGAGTGCCGGCCCTGGAATCAGGAGGACCTGAGTTTGGATCCGCCCTCAGACACTTAACACACACACACACACACACACACACACACACACCCTAGCCGTGTGACCTTGGGCAAGTCACTTAACCCCAATTGCCCTCCAAAAAGCAAAAAAAAAAAAAAGATAATACACAAATCTTTGATAGATGCAGCCATGAAAATAACTTTGTTCACTGATCATCTGAGCATGCATATCAAATGAGGCAAGAAACTGAGACATTTTTGTTAAAGGTATTTTCCACTGTCATGGAAGATATCTTTTGCAAATTCCAAATGTAAGAAGAATATATAGGCAGTGAAATCCTCCGTATGATATTATGCTTATTATATGGACTATAGGACCTCCTAATGAGGCCCATGGACACTTAAAAGAGGTTACCCCAATAATGTACATACGACAAATAAAATGAAGAAAGCCTGTTGTCTAGAATGTTATACAATTGGATAGATAGCCCTTGAGTTATTTATTTCTCAGTGTCTCTGTCTAGGTCAGAGTCTGAAGATGGTAAATAGGGTCAAAATGGGACAGGAAATAATAATAATAACTAATATTTTTTATGGTACCTACTATGTGTGAAATATTTTACTAAACATTTTATAATAAGTACTATTTCATTTGATCCACACAACCACCCTGGCAGGTACGTGCTGTCATTATCTCCATTTTAAGATGAGGAAACTAGGGCAAACAGAAACGAAATGACTTGCACAGGGTCACACAGTCAGTACATGTGTGAGGCTGGATTTGAACTCAGGTATTTCCTGATTCCAGACCCAACATTCTATCCACTGTGCCAGTAGAAGGAAAACGTGCTGAATTTCATTTGGGTTATTGTGTAGAACTTTGAATAGTGGCAAGCTACTTCCTAACATGTTCCCCAAATGCCTTTTTTGATATGAGTATTCTCTTGAGAATGTTCTCTGGCTGTGGATCATGGAATGCCATACTCTATGAGGAATCAAAATAGTGGGTGACTCAAAGAAAAGCACAGAGATTCATGGTGTGTTAAGATGGCGACAGCATATTGCCAAGGCTGAATTATTGGCATAAATGATGTCATACAGTATATATATATATATATACATATATATATATATGTATTATTGGAAACAGAAGTGAGCCAGTAGTGTAGTGAGAACAAGGCATGACAGATGGATAGCCAGATTGTTTCAATGATGCCCAAAGAATGGTGCTAAAAAGACATAAAGGAAAACATTTTAGGTGGATCTTCTGTGGAAAGTTTATAAGAAGAAATGGATGATTTAAACTCGTTAGGCATAGACTGTTTTTCTGTTATATTTGTATCCTGAATTCAGTGCTCAGAACACCACAGACACTTTATAAACGCTTGTTTGACAAGAGTCCTCCAAGCTAAGAAACCATGGAGAGGTTGTGATCTTCATCAATGGAAGTGGTACCCCTATTGATGGACCTATTGAAAGGAAAAATCCTTTGTCTCAATTACTTTCTGCCTTATAGTATAATTAATTATGTATTTGCATTTCATAGTATCCCCTATTATTCCCTAGAAATATTCCCTAGTATTCCCTAGAAAATGAACTTCTTGAAGGTAGGAAAAACATAATACTTTGTCTTTGTTTGAATTGTGCCTGGCTCATAAGATTCATTTAATAAATACTTTGTTGAATTGAATAGAACTAAGGGGGCAAAGCTTGGTTGATAATTTTGCTTGCCTTGTAGGTTCTGTATGCTACTATAGTCCTATAGCTTTTTCTTATTGTGCAGAGGATAACATATTTAACTGGCAATTTAGGTACCTTTACCACTCTTTTTCTTTGCAATTGAGAGGAAGTTCGTCTTTGTGGGCCTTAGTTTCATCAAATGAATTGGCGGAAATGGGAGGGTGACTAGAGAATCATGCAGGTTTTTTTGAAACCTAAAAATTTATGATTCCCCATTAAAATATTAGTAATCTGTTAATTTTTGTAATCTAAAAACTAAACATATAAATAAAAAACTTTTTAAAGCTACATGAGAAGATTAATATAGATATAGTATATATGAAATTATTAGAACTGAGAAGGAAATGCAGATGAGTGGCATAGCTTTGAAAGTTATATGTTGAATTTGTTAAGACAGTTTTTTAAAAAGCACATAATAGAGCATCATGTGCAATCTTTTTTGTGTTTTGCCTTGTATATGGAAATGCTATTGAGTGTTCAGTTCAGAATTAGAAAAAAATTTTTTTAAAGAAATCATAGCCCTTTAGTACTCATGATGTAATCTTCTTGGGTTTCTTTAATCTTGAACCTGGAAAATAACAGCTTGATTTGTGTCCCTGGATTTTCTGTGGAAGGGAAGGGCAGGGTTATTTAATGACTCAACAGCATTATTTTCTGAGAGGTGATTTTAACAAAAAGCTTCACCAAGTCACTGTAAGAAACACACAGAGAGACAAAAGGTATTTGATTAGAAGAATGAAAGTTCTGTAGTTGACCTTAATGAGACTAAATTGTAACCCAAAATGACTAAGATCTGAGGAGGGAAAGGGAAAAAAGAAGTATTACTCCTCTAGAATATTATTTTGCCTCTTGAAACACAATGAAATATGTGCTGGAGGAGACTCCTAGCATTTTTAGGGCAAGCCATGAATCTCTCTAATAATTTACAGGGATAGAAGATGCTAGCGTGAGCATAGCAGTCAAAAAATCTTTTACTTATATGCAGATCTGTGTTCCCCTCTTCTCCACTGTGGCCTCACTTTTTTTTTCTTGTCAAGGTTGTTGCATCATTGAAAAACTGTCCATTTTGTTTCTGTCTTTACTTTGCCTCAGTTTGCCAAAATTGCTTAGAATGGCAATCTTTTATCGAGGAGGGTGGTGTGAGATTTCAAGAGGTCTAGGCTACATATAAATTTTTGGAAGCAATCTACATTTTTTCCTTTTCTAGTTTAATTTCCAGTCTTGAGTCTGAATGATATATTTTTTTGGATCTGGATATATAGCAGCAATGTCAGTAACCTGACATAAGACGAATATGATAATGGTGTAGAATCACTCAACCTGGGGTCAAGAGGCTAAGGTTAAAATCCATCCTCAGACAGTGATATACTCACCTCCTACTCTGCAACACTCACTTGTAACAAAGAGAATTAATTAAGCAAAACCAATAGGCCTAGCAGCTGTACCTGTCAGTGTGTACAACATACTATGCCATTAGTCCCGTCTTTCTACTGAGAAGAGGGAAAGGTATTTCATCATGGCCTTTTCCAGGAACAAAATTGATCGTTATGTTATGACATGCTGTTTGCTTTCCCTACCTCAAGTCCCTCCCTGCTCCAGTCTATCCTTCACTAAGTTGCCGAAGTGGCTTTTCTAAAGCTCAGATGTGATGACCATGTCCTCCCCCTACTCAGTGAACCTCATTTGCTCCCATAAAATCCTCTGATTTGGTCCAGTTTTGTCTTTCCCAGTCTCCTTGTATTCCCTGCCCCCCTACACTGTATACTCTCTGATCCAGTGATGGTGGCCTTCTTACTACTCCTTACACAGGAGACGCCATCTTGCAGCTGTGCATCTTCACTGGCTATCCCCCATTCCCCCATACCTGAAATGGCTCTCTTCTTGTCTTCGTGGTCTGGCTTTCATCAAATCTCAGCTGCATTCCTATCTTCTGTAAGCAACTTTGTGAGGGATCTCCCCCCAGCCCAGCGCTCTTGTATATATGGAGTTGTTTGTATATCATTTCTCCTATTAGAATGTGAACTCTTTGAGAGCAGAGACTGTGTAATTACCTTTGATGGTGTCCACAGTGCTTACATGGTACCTGGTACTGTGTAATTACCTGTCATGGTGTCCACAGTGCTTACATGGTACCTGGTACTGTGTAATTACCTTTCATGGTGTCCACAGTGCTTGCATGGTACCTGGTACACAGTTGTTGTGTTTGTCCTTCATTTTCGAAGAGGGTCATGGCATCAGGGAAATGATGACATGACTTTTAGTTGACTTGGATTTGAGTGAGGGAAGGCTGTGCAAGGGCACCAGCCTCACTTTGTCATCCAGAGCCATCTGGCTCCAGTGACCAGATAGTCACCAGAATGACTGTAGATGACCCAGGTTGCAATGGGAGAACCTGACCCTTTTAGGCTAAGGTCTTTTCAGGTACTCACTTAGAATGAGGTAATACCCATTCATTGAAAAGACCTCTTTAAGAAGTGAGTGAAGGGATGACACCTTTAATTAGGAAAAATAAACTAAATCAAACTGGGTGGGGAAGACCCTCAGGGTTGCTCTTCCAAAGAGAAACAAGTTACCATTGACATTCACTCTAAGCCATGGGGCCCCAAAATACAGTCAATAAGTGGAGCTTGGGCAGGGACCTATTGTTGTTCAGTCCATGAGCTTCAGCTGGAACTGGGACCTGGTACACAATAAGTATTTAAATGTTTGATGATTACTTGCCTCCATTTTCTTCATTATTGGTATAATAGAGCTAAAGTTTATGAGTTGTAGGAATAGTGAGTAGTAATCTTTCCCATTCAGTACGTAGAGTCAGTACACAGTGTTTTTGATTCTTGGATGAGGTGGGAAAATTTCACTTCATATGTCCCTGAAGCTTTTTCTTTTTCTTTTTTTTTTTTTAAGCAATCGGGGTTAAGTAACTTGCTCAAGGTTACACGACCAGTTATTTCTGGGTGTGGTGCTGAGTGTCTGAGCCCGGATTTGATCCAGGCCATGTCTACGCTGGAGCCGGTGCTCTTACTCACTGAGCCACCTGGCCACCCCTAAGCAATTGGGGTTAAGTAACTTGCTCAAGGTTACACGGCCAGGTGTTTCTGGGTGGATGCTAAGTGTCTGAGCCCAGGATTCGATCTCCAGGTCGTATTGACACTGGAGCCGGTGCTCTTACTCGCTGTGCTACCTGGCCGCCCCACAGACCATCTGACCAAATCTCACCATTTTTTTTTTGGAGGGCAATTGGGGTTAAGTAACTTGCCCAAGGTTACACGGCTAGTATTTTTGTTTTGTGTGTGGGTGTTAAGTGTCTCAGGCCAGAACCGAACTCGGGTCCTCCCGACTCCAGGGCCGGCGCTTTACTCACTGTGCCACTTAGCTGCCCGTCCCTGAAGCTTTGAACTTTCATTATATCACATAGCACATGCCTACATGCTATGAAAGACAGAAATTTTGTTGATAAAAATACAGTCAGTCCTCAGCATATATGCATTTAACTTTCCCTACTTCAATCATTTGTGTGATTTTTATTAGTAACCTCATTTTCATATTTGCATTAGCAACTGAGCATATTCCTAGCCATGCACAATAGAGAACAAAATGAGAGGCATAATGTGAGCAAGTTTGTGGAGTAGTTGATATCCTACTAGATGCTTCGCTCATTTTGTTTGCCCTACTGTTGTAGAGGAAAGAGCCATCCCCCATTCCTGTTGCATATTCTCATTTTTTGTCTTTAAAACTCAAGTGTTATGTTGTAATCATGCTCCCAAAGCATAGTGCAAGTCCTTTGGGCTCTAAGTAGGATACTAGAGATTTCATGCTATGAAAATGAATATTTTCTGAAATTATTTTTTTTTACTGAGATGTTATCATAAAATATCACAAAATACTAATGAGAAAAAATGTTTCACATGTTACCAATTTTATTTCTCTACTGCATTTTATGGGTTATTTCATGGTTACGGTGTTAGGGAAAGTACACATAATCAGAATTAATGTTTTGTTATAAAGAATCGTATGCAGAAAAGTGTATTTTCAATGATCCCTAGCAAAAGAGTTCAGTTTTTGGTGCGGTCACAGGAATCTAACTTCTTATGTCCCATAGGCTCAATATATCAATATTTATGTTTTTGACTTTCACACCATTTTCTAGGAACATTACCCCCATGAGAGTTGAGGATTGATTGTATATGCATTTGTTGATCTCTTTGGTAAATACTATGCCTGAGGCAGCACTCTAATTTATCTACTTATTAATCTCAGCTCTGGTTTTGGACTCAGCTCTACTTTATATTAAGAACTGATATTTAGAATTGAGATTTTATTCAGTCAATCAGTAAACATTTATTAAGAGCCTACTTTATTAGGCACTATGTTAAAGAGCTCGGAATATAAAGAGGCAAACTAAAGTCCCTGTCTTCAAGAACTGCACAGTCTAGTAGAGGAGACAACAAACAAATATATGCAAACAAGCTATATACAGGAAAAATAGGAAATAATCAAGAGAAGGAAGACACTAAAATTAAGAGGGATTGGGAAAGGCTTCCTGTAGGAGGTGGGATTTTAGTTGGAAATTAAAGGAACCAGAGTTTAGAGAACCTTAAATGCCATGAAATCCAACGCTGTTTTACAGATGAAGAAATTTAGTACCAGGGATATTGTCATTTGCTCAAGGTTATACACACACACACACACACACACACACACATTTATATAATATATATGTATGTATGTATTAGAGGCCAATTATGTACCCAACTCTTTCAACTCAAGATCCAGTTCTTTTTTTTAATCCTATCCTATATCTTATGTTGGCATAATATCTCTCTATTAAAGGATAGGTCAACAATAGCAAAACTACATCCCTTGATCACCTAGAGGAAAGGGGGAATGTGTGATGCAGGCAGGAATAAAATACCTGGGAACCCCACTGTGCAACCTTTTTTGAATCATCTCAAGGGAACAAAATAAGCACAGTGCTTCTGGTTATTCTGTTTTAATTAATAACTATTTAGTATAGCCAGGCTGCACTCTCTAGGTGGTAAAGCCCTGATCTGGCTTTTTCTTCCTTATAAAGATGATATAAATTGAACCCAGCTTCAGTCCAACAAGCTCATCTCTGCTTGGGAATAGTTTATATTTCTGTTGAAGTTTTGAAGTCATCTGATCCTGATGGAACCTAATTGCTATCAATTTTGTTTTAGAAAACCAAAAAAAAGTATGCTAAGTAGAAATCATAGTGAGAATTGTTGAAAAAGAACCTTGCCTTTTAAAAAAATTGATATCTTTCATTTTTTAAATTACCAGAATTTCTCACAGGATCCCTTTCTCTTCTCCCTCCCAGAAAACCATTCCAAATTACCAAAAAAAAAAAAAAAAGGGAAAATTTCAGGAAAACAAATTAGCCAGTCTAAACAGTCTGAAATTATATGTAGTGTTCCACATCTGTGGACCTACCACCTTTTCAAAGAAAAGGGATGGCACTATCTTCTCATATCTCTTCTTTGGAGCCATGCTAGGGACAGGTGGATGGCACAGTGGATAGTGTACTAGGCCTGGATTAAAATCCAGCCTCAGATATTTGCTGACTCTATGATCCTAGGCAAATCACTTACTCTCTGTTTCCCTCAGATTTCTCATCTCTGAGATGGGCATATACTGGCACCTACCTTCCAGGTTTATTGTGAAGATCAAATGAGATAATAATTGTAAAATGTTTGGCACAATGACTGGCACATAGTGAGTGCCCTATAAATGTTAGCTATTATTATAATATATTGTTTTGCTTGTTCTATGAAATTTTACAATATTTGGTCTTGGTTGTTTTGTGGTTTTGTTGTCATTGTTATTGTTCTTAAACCAGCAACATAGATCTTTTGGAGAACCTGGTACCCAGACCTTGTTTGCTGAAGAAGACTATACTATCTTTAAAAAAAAAAACTTTTTTTCAATTTATGTATGTGTGTGTGTGTGTAAAAATGATGGGTATATATATGTATGTATGTGTATATATGCACATACTCATGCATATGTATGCATAGACATATACACATATATGTGTATATCTATTTCAATATCTATATCTGTCTATATACATATCTCTATATAAAATATGTTGTGCAAATCTTTTTGCACAGTGAGACACCAGGAACACATCTCTTTCAAATGGCATTTCAAGAAATGCTAAAAGGAGCACATTGATGCTGGGAATTTTCCCTGTTTAATTTTTAAAATAGCTATATCTATGAGATTCATTCAGTCTTAACTCCTTCATTTCAAAGAACTCAAAATTAGGGGCATTAAAATTTAATTAAACATGAAAGCCTCAGCATTTCAAGTAAATGCCACAGGGAGTGATTGAGTTAGAAATGCCTGCTCAAGCAGGAAGAAACCCAGAAATCTTCTAAAAGAGGAGCCTAGGTGCATGGGAATGGCCATTGGTTAGCTCAGTCCATTATATTGCATAAATAACTTTACTCAATATAAGAAAGGACCATAATAAAAAAGAATGAGTAAAACCAAAGAGGTTATCATTTAGAGGACAAGTCTAGAGTTGAAGGTCACAGTTATCAAAGAAGTCACTTAAAAATTTCCTGACTTGTAAATGTTAGAAATATGAAGTTGCTGGTGGTGGTGGTCCGTGTGTGTGTGTGTGTGTGTGTGTGTGTGTGTGTGTGTGTGTGTAAAAGAGCCTACGTTTGCATTACGTTCTAATGTAATGGGGAGTGCTTTAAGGGAGGAAAAGGGAGGTGGTTGTAGGATGAGGTGCTAATGATGTAGAAATGGGAGGATTAAAATATATCTTTGCGAAGAATAAGAATATGTGTGCAGAAAATCAAAAGGCTTTTTTCTTGTGTTTATAGATATTTTACATTTTGAGCATAAGATATTTACACCCAGAGAAAATCTCCCATGTGATTTATGAGCAGATATTTCCAAGAATATGAAGGACAGTTGCTAGCTAGCAGTATTTTCTTATACTTTTTTAAGGTAGGTAGAAACCCATACTGACAGTGGAAGTTTTTTTAATACATTTTAACTGTCTCCTTATGCCATTTCAGTAGGTGGAGAGTGAGGTGAAGTTTGGTTTTAAGGTTAGTTTACACTTCTTTGGCAAGTATGTTTTGGATACTCAGTTCTTTCCATCACAGTTTTTGACAGGAGTAAGATACTTCCTATGCCCACTATACTCAGAGAGACTAGACAAAGAAAAAGCTGGAATGAGCTTTCCCTTAATATATTAGTAGATGCACTTAGGTGGCCCAGTGACTAGAGTGCTGGATCTGGAGTCCAGAAAACTCATCTTCCTCAGTTCAAGTCTGGTCTTAGACACTTAATAGCTGTGTGACCCTGGGCAAGTCACTTAACCCTGTTTTCCTCAGTTTTTACATCTTTAAGGTGAATTGGAAGTGGAATCACTAGTACCTCTGCCAATAAAACCCCAAATGGGGTCATGAAGAGTCAGACATCACTGAAAAAGAACTGAAAAACAACAAAAAGATGAATGGAATGAGCACCGAAGGAAGAAATATTCTTGACTGATAGTGGCAAACTAACCTCCTGAAAGTGGGATTGAGGAGGATAACAATAATGATTATGATGTTGATAACAATAATTAATAATAATAATATTTACTATGTTCCAGGCACTTTCCTTTACAAATATTATCTCCTTTGATCCTCACAACACCCCTAGGTATGGTTATTATCCCTATTTTATAGATGAGGAAACTGAGAAATACAGAGGTTAAGCAATTTGGTCAGAGTAACACAGCTAATGAGAATCTAAGACTTTATTTGAACTCAGGTCTTCATGTGCCCTATCCATTGTATCACCTCGCTTCCACATAAGATTCATGTCTACGTCTCCTTATAACCCAGAGCTTTGGGGTAGGGATGCAATGAGGAGGGTAAGCAGGAAAGAAGGAGAGAGTGGCTAACGAAGCAGTGTCTTCTGGGGAGAGCTAGTTTTTCATTAGTATAAGATGCAAAGAACCTTAAGTTCTTCAGAGCATAATGGAATGTAGTGGTGGTGGATATAGACAGAAGATTAGGATGCTATATAGGGAGGGAAGAGAATTTTTGCACCAGTAGATGTAGACTCTTGGTCACTATATAAGGAGAGAACAGAAACAAGGAATTTGCACATCGTGGCATAAGGAATGGCCAATTGATGGACGCCCCGGTGCTATAAGCAGGTATTTCTAAATCTTGTTTTGTATTTTGATTCCTTTAACACTCTGGTGAAGCCTATGAACCCATTCTCAGAATAATGTTTTAAAATGAATAAAACAAAACACATAGGATTACAAAGGAAATCAAAGCTTAGTAAGAGTAACAATGGAGAAGTTTTGAAGGAAGGGATGTTTGTTAATTTTTGAAACGATTTCTACAGTTGGAGTAGTACAAGGGTAAGGGTGGGTTTAAGGAAAATTGGGACGAGAAAACAAGAAGTTGAGGTTGGAGATAATTCTTGTAGGCTAGTGATCAAGTAATATGGGAATAGGGAGAAAGAGGTGTTAGGAGTATGCTAAACATAGAAGTAGTAATGGGTGAAGAATTGTAAGGGTCACAGTTTATATAGGATTTTGTTGTGAAACAAAGATCAGTGTCACCCTGGGCTTGGCAGGGTCTGGGCATCTCATGTTGCAGAAGTGGGTCAAGGGTCTGGTGGAAGGGTACCCCGAGACTTTGGTCAGTTCTGTGGACTTGATGCAATTAGCTCAATATCACCTGAGAACAGGTGTACCCTAGCACCTCATCATCTGTACAATGGTTTTATGTTATGTATGCCTTTGGCATTCTGGGGAAGCCTATGAACCTCTTCTTAGAATAATGTTTGTAATCATAATTGAATTGTTACTTACATTTGTAAATTTTAGTTAGATATTAGTTAAGACAAAGATGTAATTTTTCCCATCCAAATCTTTCTACTGACCCTTTGAATGTCTGTGGCCCTTGGGTTAAGAATCCCTGATTTATGGTCCAACTTCATTTTAGAGATAAATGGACTGAGGCCCAGAAAGGCTGGGTGATTTACCTACTAGGCAGCAAAGCTGGGATTTGAACCCTGAGACATCTATTCCAAGTGATGAAGAAGAGAAATTTTCTGACAAACCTGACAAGCTCCTTCAAACCAAATTGCTCTATACCTTGATATTCCCAAATCAGCGGAAGAGCATGGAGGAAAATATATTGGAGAATATGTTTGGGGGTTAAGAAATAAGAGATGCTAAAGGCTTGTACTCATTTGCTTCATGTCTTCATGTGGTGAATACTTACTTTCTTGGACTCTGCTGAGCTAGTTCAGAAAATGAAATTAATTATACCTACAGACAAGAAAGACTGGTTTCTGAAACAGAGATAATTTCAGAATCAGATGTTTGTGCACAATCAGCTCACTGACTGGTTAGAAGCAAAGGTCAGTCGCTGAATCATCTTATCAAGTTGGGGCACACGGCAGCCAGTGACCAAAGCAGGATGTCAAGTTACTAAGTCCTGGGTTCTATCTCAGCCTCTGAATTTTACTGGGTGTGATTAATAAATCACTTAATTACTCTGATTCACTTATAATAAATCACTTAATTCTCCTCAGGGGAGTCAGACCCAGTGACCTCTGTGTTCACTTCTCAACCCAAATTGAAGATCTTACAATCCTGTGAATCCTGATTTAGAGTACAGATGCTATGTTGAAACCAGTAGAACCAAGCCAGAGAGTACTCTGCATATTCTAGGTGTTCAGAACAGGGAAAGATAGATATTTGATTTTTTTAAATTGTTTTTTGCTCACCTTTTTTGTTTGTTTGTTTGTTTTGTTTCTTCCTTTCTTTTAAATTTGAGCTCTGTACTTCGGGTGGAAGGGGCACTGTCTCAGGCTTCTTGTCGTAGTGGCTGGTGATCCTGGCTATTTACCTCTTGTTGCACTGATGTTGCCCTGAGTACCTGGGGGAGCCTGGTGTTTGGATCTATGCTGAGGCGGTGGGGGATGACTGATGCAGCTGGAGGCTGTACAGATCTGGCTGCTTACCTTGTGCTGAGCTAGGGTGCTAGTAGTGGTATGTGCTGAGGCTCTGTAGTATATTTCTGCTTTTCCCTTGGGCATACTGAAGCACATGGAAGCCTGACCACTGGAAGATGCTTATTTCCCCCAGGCTACAGTAAAGAACATGAGGTCTTGCCTACTTTCTTGTCCTGCTGAAGGATGCCTGTTTGATCAGAGCTACACTGAAGCACATGGTGGTTCTTGGAGCTGGAGTCTGCTGGTTCATCTGGCTTTGCTAAGGCACGTGGGGGTTCTGTTGTTGGTGTTTGCCTGTTCCACCACTCTGGGGCTCAGGATCTCCTGCTGGTTTGCTGAGGTGGAGCTTGCTGATGGTTTGCCGAGACACTTGCTTCCTTCCTGAAATGTACTCCCCCTTGTACCCAAGTGAGAAAGACCTTTCTTGTTGATATTCCAAGTTTCTTGAGCTAAAACATTGTTTCATCCTTTCTTTTTTTCTGCTTCTGCTGTTCCAGGATTTATTTGGGGGCACTATTTTATGGTTGTTTGGAGGTGAATATGGGAGAGTTATAGCGATTTATTGCTTACTTCTCCATCTTGGCTCCTGGAAGTCCAGGAGAAAGTCATAATTCTGCTAAACTCCTCTGTGGTCAGGGACACATGTAGAGTGGTTTTGCTGTGCCACATTTTGCGAAAGATGCTTATGATGGAGCATATCCAGAAAAGGGTCACTGGGATGGTAAGAGGACTGGAAAATTTTTCTTTCAGGGGACAAATGGTAATGTTTGAGGATGTTTAGCTTAGAGAAGACTTAAAAAGAACATAACAGCAAATATTTGAAGGGTTGTTATATAAAAGACATAAAGATTAGATTTCTTCTGCATGACCCCAGCGGGGGAGTGGGCAGCTGAGGGTTTAAGATGAGAGAAAGATTTTCTTAATTTTTTTTAATCAGACTAGAAAAGCATCAAGAAGTATAAAGCATAGGAAATAGGAATGGTAAATGAAGCGATGCATTTTTTATATGATCGTTTAGAGCTAGAAAGGAGCTTGGAGGTCATGAAGTCCAACCTCTTTATTTAAAATAAAGAAACTAAGCCTGAGAAACATTAAAGTCCCTGTCCCAGGGACACCCCTTGTCTAGGGCAAGATTTGAACTCAAATCTTCCTGGCTCTTGAGACCAGCATTTTATTAATAGTGTTCTATTGACAAACCTTAACTAGCCCCATTATACACACAAATACATACATATGTATATATGTGCACGTATATGTCTGTGTTTATTTCAAAGTGGCAAATACCAACGTTGCCCTGCTTCTCTGTATCCTGAGAAGATTTCTATGAAAAAACCTTCCCTATAATAAGCATTATCCAAAAGTAGAATGACATGCCTCTGAGATTAGTGTATTCCCTTTCACTGGAGACTATCAAGCAAAGATTAAACAACCATTTGTTAATGGGTACAGGTTGGACCAAATGGCCTTTAATGTCATTTCCAACTATTATACTGAGTGGTTATGTGCTGTATGCTACAGGATACCACTGGTGCTAAGCAATTATATATAATTTGGACTTCCCTTTCCATTTCAAACACTGAGCTAATAGGACATCCTTTGAAGTGGCCATAGAACAACCAGATTTGGAGAAACTCAAGCTAGATAAGACCTCTGTGGGTTTGAAGGCAAGAGCAATTTATTATTTGTCCCCAACAGTTTTGTCTGGGTGAAGGCTTTGAAAGCATAGATGACTAAATGAATGCAAAATCATTTATTAAGCATTTACTATGTTCTCAGCATTGTGAAAAGTTCTGGGGATAAAAATAGAAGAAAGCAAAATAGCCCTTGTTCTCATGGAGTTTACATTCCAATAATGTAAGACAACACATGAAGGGAATGTGACCAGAGAACAGATTTTTGGATAGATAGGTGTTTCACAAAAAACCCATGGGAGCCACTGGAGTTTTTGGACTCCAGCCTCTATCAGGTTTACTCTTGATCTGGTTGGACAGGAAGGACAGGAAGACAGCATCAGAGGGTTTAAGAATCTTACTTGCTTTATTCTAGTCTAGTCATCTCAAAAGGGCTGCTGATAATGGGATCACCAACTCGTACTACATTTCCTAATCATCCTTCTCTCAGGGGCCAATGAGAAGTGGAGGGCAACTACCCCTGTGTCTTGATGGAGTCAGTCGAGACAAGCACAGCATTACAACTTGTGTGCTCCCCTAAGTTCCCTCAAGCCTCAATGGGGGCTGGTTGAGGCAAACACAGAATCCCCACCAAGACTTGATGGGGCCAATCAAGGCACACACAGCATTACGCTGTCATATTCCCCTATGGGTTCCCCACTCACTGACCAGTACTCACTTGTTTATAGGGCAACAGACAAAGAAAGCATATTGCCAGCAATAGCCTCACAAGTTTACATTATCTCACTGCACAGTCACAGTGAATATTTACAATTTGAAGCACAAATGTTTATGTTATTTATCATTATATAATGCTGCATGAGCATGGTGGAGATATTTACAAGTCATGAACCTAGGAAATAGAGATTGTTATGGTCATGGATCCTGGGAAGCTAAACTCTAAGAAAGAATAACAAAAATCCAACCTTACACACACTAAAATCCACCTTATAATAAGTCTCAAAGAGAATGGTGGATTGGAATAATAGGGCAATTAATCGACATTCTTACAGGGAGTGGTAGTATTGATTTGATTATTTATTCCTGCTATATTTATTTTTTATTTTATTCATTATTTTTCAGAGCTAGACTTGTAAAGTATGTGTATGTGACAAGATAGGGTATACAGATCCTGGGAAGGGAAAAGATGGGTATGAGACCGGGTAAGAAAAGGTGAAATGCTCACTAATCAAAACCCCTGGGAATAGGGTTGGGATCTTGTGGAGAGGGATGCTGGACAGGAGGTGGTTTGCCATGAAGACAGCTGGGAACATGGTATGTTTATGAAATGTGCAGCTGACGTAAAGCTGGGGTGAATAGCTAAGTGGAGCTGTGGAGCTCCTCATTAGAAAGGCTTCCGTCTTCTTACACCCCTCCCATGCACCTCTCCTTCACTCTCAGGGTGGTATGCTTTTTTAGTTCTTCAGAAGCTGTAGTATTCTGCATCTCATTGACATACGCCATATAGCAGCACTGACAAAATGTTAGTATTGAAAACATAGGCCTTTGTTTTCATGGGAAATTCATAAAAGAACTTGGCAATTTCCTGAAAGCAATCCAGAATATTTTCTTCCTCCTTTACTACTCTGGGCCTATTTGTACTGTGTCCCATGTGTATACATACACACACACACGCATGCACTGTTGGACAAATTCTATCATCAATCAGTCTAAATGTATGTATGGATGTTGAAACCTGAGCTTCAGATACTTTTTTTTTTTTTTGCACTTGTTTTTTCTTGTGTAAATGGGCAGGTCAAAGTCCTTTGAGTGATTACACTTATCTGCCAGGATTCTCTGAAAAGTCTTGAGCTTGGTGAAATCAGCACAATTTTGTCTTTAAGCAGGAACATCTGAAATACCTCCCTATCTACAACAAATTCTATCTCAACCTGGAACTGTCCGGGTGATTTCTGTTGCAGCAGATAATACTTTCTATGGGCACATTTCTTTATGTTTTATGTCTCATTTGATGTTTATTATCAAAACATCATTGAACAGGATTATTTCTGTTTCTGAAATGATCCTGATGTGTGGATGGGAGACATTTTTACTCTAAAAGAGTCTGTAAGGCAACATTTTATTCTAGCATTGTGTGTGTGTTGTGTGAGAGAGAGACAGAGACAGAGAGAGACAGAGAGAGAGAGACAGACAGAGAGACAGAGAGAGATTTGTGAAGGAGGGGGTGGATAGTAGAAATATTAGGCCTTGTATAGAACATGACATAAGCTGAATATCGAAGTAAACTAAGAATTATAAGAGACCAAGGTGAATAAAGATTTTATTCCAGCCGTGGGGAATAGCCTATATGGGCTTGAAACTTGAAGGCTTGAAGATTCAATACTGCTTATGGGGAGCAGTAAGTTGGCTAGAGTGGTAGGAAGTGAGCTTTTGTCAAGGGGAATAATGAGAAATAATCATAGAAAGAGAGACTGGAGCTTCAGGAAAGGACTTCAAATGCCAAATTAAGGAGTTTGTATTTAAAGGCAATAGAAAAATCTCTCAAGCTCCTTGAAAAAGGCAGTGGCATGATCTTTGTATTGCCAGAAATTAGTATAGTGCCAAGCATGTAAGTGCTTAATAAATAATTGCTTGACTGAGCATTCATCAGAGTCAAGCCTTGGGAAATTCCCAAAACCTAGGTTTAGAACATGGGTGATAATACTGCAAAGAAAACTGAGAAAGAGTTACTGGACAATTAGGATTACAACAAAGAGAAAACCCAGGGAGGGGGAGATAATAGGGAGTAGTTAACCATGTTAAATGTGGTAGGTGAGGAGCGGATAGAAATCAACCAACCAGTATATATTTGGTACCTACTATGTGTCAGGAATGAAAATTGAGACAATGTCAGCAGATTTCACAACTCTTTGGCAGACATAGATAGTACAGTTTCAGTCCAGTTATGAGATTGGAAGCCAGATTACAAGGGTTTGAAGTAGAATTTCCCATACTGTGGGATTTATCTCTTCCTCGCCCTACCTCCATGGTAAGGTAGATTGTCAAGAGTATTCAAAGTAATGGTAAAAACCATTGAATGTTTTCATGTATAATTCCTACATAAATATATCCACTCTGACAAAAAAATGAACTTTTTTCAAACATAGGTAAAAATCAATAGAAGCAAGAATAATGGGGGGAATTCATTCCAATTGACAAAAAGCTGGGCAGCATTTACAGAATTCAAAGGGGGTCAAATGTTACATGTAGAATTTTAGCATAGTCATGATCAGCTGCCGTCGATACAGGAAGTCTGTTGTTGCATTTTAAAAATAAAGTATGGAAACTTAAAATTAAATAGTTTTTGTGCAAAAGTTAAAAGTATCATAATATCTGTTATTATCTTTAGTAAATTTGGAATAAACTGGTTTCTCAAAAAAGCTAACATTTAAAAGATTTTTAATAAATGATAATTTTAGATAACTTTGAAATTTTCAGCAATTTAATTTATGTCTTAATTTTTATTGCCTGTTTTGTAAAGTGAAATAATATCCATAGATAAATATATGACCTATTTGAAGAGAAAATCTACTAGAGCATCTAAATTAGTATAAAGGTATTGGAGAATATGTAAGTCACAAAATAACAGAAAATCAAAGTAAAATTCCCACATCCAGAAAATATCATCTCATTTATTTGTTGATAGGATTCATAAAAACTGTTATTGATAGATAAGGAATAGCATTAGGTTTGTTTGTATCAGTGCTTTAGCTACACAGATAAAATGAAATCAGTGAATTGAAAAGATGTCTTAAATGTATACATGCATAATAGATTATTGACAAGATACAATAATTTCCCAGAAAAAAAAAATTAGATGCTTTCAACAAGCAAAACAAATAAACAAAAAACAAAGTGTCCATGACATTGAATTTCTTACATTGTATAAGGTTGCTGACACAATTACCAAGTGCAAAAAGCCTCATCCAATAGGAAACTGTGAGTGCTACCTTCAGCTATATGTTCAGAATAATACTGAGTACATTACTTGCAGTACAGCTGTAAATGGTTCTATTCACAGGTAAAATGGTGAAAAGGAATGTTTGTCTAAAGACCTTTGTATTCAAATACTTGAAAAGCAAATTTCTCTATTTTTGCATTAAAAGAGGAGACAGTTAAGTGATGCAATGGAGTGAGGATGACTCATCTCCCTGAGTTCAAATTTGGCCTCTGACTAGCTGTATGACACTGGGCAAGTCACTTAACCCTGTTTGCCTCTGTTCTTCATCTGAAAATGAGCTAAACAATGAAATGGGAAACCACTCTAGTATCTCTGCCAAGAAGACTCCAAATGTTGTCATAAAGAGTTGAACACAGCTGAATGACAACAGAAGTATGAAGACAGTTAAAAATTATTACCTATACTATTGATAGTGATTTTAGGGAATTTTTTGTAACTTTGCAAACCTATTGATAGCAATGCCACAGCTTTTTCCATGAAAATGATATAATACAGAATTTTGTTGGATTCTGCACCTAAAGAAACTCCAGTTGATGTCCTGATTAAATGTTTATATATGCTAGTTAAAAATATGGCTTCTCAGGGGGACGGAGTCAAGATAGCGGAGTAGAAGCAGGACCTACATGTGGCTCCAGCTTCCACCTTCCCCAATTCATGTAAAAGGGGACTCTAAACAAACTTTGGAGCTGTAGAACCCACAAAATGACACAGAGAAGCTAACTTTCCGCTGAGGACCGCTGGGCAGGCCAGGAGGAATCAGCCAGCTCAGTGCTGTGGGAACAGCCCCAGGGTGAGCCTGACAAGCCGCCGCGCTGGAGGGACTCCAGATCACCAGCCGCTGTGGCTGTTTCCAGAATTATCAACACATAGATGCTAAGGACAAAGTAAGAGGTCAGTGCAGTGCAGACTTTGGGACTCGGTAGTTGGGAGTGCATAGGATTTTGCCCCCGGGGTGAGAAGCACGTGGCAGCTTTAGCTCCTGGCCTGCAGATTGTAGGGGAACCAAGTGACCAGTCTGAGGGGTAACACTCTTGCTTTAACCTGCTTGGATCTGGATTGCAGTATAGGGTGGAGATCCTGGGTTGTGTGTCCAGCTTCCCAGAGTGTGTGGAGGCTTCAGAGAGAGCACCCAACTAATACCTCCGGCAGCTGAGAAAACCCCAACTTTTGGGATGGAAGCTCCCCTGTCTGGTAGCAGAGACCTATTGTGGCAAAAGCCCAGGGGTCAAGTGACTGAGGGATGACATGACCAGGCAAAGGAAAGAAAGCAAACAGAAGATTCCAACATTAGACTCCTATTTTGGGGACAGAAAGGATTAAAGCATGGAATAGGAGAAAGACAGTGAAATCAGAACTCCTGCACCAAAAGCTTCAAAAGAAAATACGAGCTGGTTACAGGCCATAGAGGACCTTAAGAAGATAAGAGAAGTGGAGGAAAAAATGGGAAGAGAAATTAGATTGATGCAAGAAAATTACGAAATGAGAGTCCACAGCCTGACTGAGGAAAATAACACCTTAAAAAATAGACTAACTCAAATGGCAAAAGAGGCCCAAAAAGGCAATGAGGAGAAGAATACCTTAAAAAACCAAATTTGCCACATGGAAAAAGAATCTCAAAAGCTCACTGAAGAGAATCATTTCTTCAGAATTAGATTGGAGCAAATGGAAGCTAATGACTTTATGAGAAATCAAGATCCTGTTAAACAGATCCAAACAAATGAAAGAATAGAAGGCAATGTGAAATATCTCATGGGAAAAACCACTGACCTGGAAAATAGATCCGGGAGAGATAATTTAAAAATTATTGGACTACCTGAAAGCCATCATCAAAGAAAGAACTTAGAAATCATCCTCCAAGACATTCTCAAGGAAAACCGCCCTGATATTCTAGAACCAGAGGGCAAAATAGAGGTTGAAAGAATCACCTCATCACCTCCTGAAAAAGATCCCAGAAAGAAAACTTCTAGGAATATTATAATCAGATTCAGAAATCCCCAGATCAAGGAGAGAATATTACAAGCAGCCAGGAAGAAACAATTTGAATATTATGGAAACACAATCAAGGTAACACAGGATCTGGCAGCTTCTAAACTGAGTGATTGAAGGGCTTGGAATGTGATATTCTGGAGGTCAAAGGAGTTGGGATTATAACCAAGAATCACCTACCCAGCAAAATTGAGTATTGTGTTTCAGGGGAAAATATGGTCATTCAGTGGAATAGAGGACTTTTAAGCATTCTTGATGAAAAAACCAGAATTGAATAGAAAATTTGACATTCAGATACAAGAAGCAAGAGAAGCATGAGAAGGTAAACAGGGAAAAGAAATCATAAGGAACTTATCAAAGTTGAACTATTTACAGTCCTACCTGGAAAAATGATGATTGTAACTTATGAAACTTTTCTCAGTATGAGAATAGTTTAAGGGAATAGAAATGTGTGTATATGTATGTATACATACATATATATGTCTATATATGAGGGTATATGGGCATATGAATACATATGTGAATGTGGGTATAGATGTTTACAGGTATACATAGATAGAGGGCACGGGACCAATTTAATAGGAAGGGATGATACTTAAAAAGTGAAATTAAGAGGTGAGAGAGGAATATAATGAGAGGAGATGGGGAGAGACGGAATGGGGTAAACTATTTCATATAGAAGAGGCAAGGGAAAATGGTTTCAATGGAGGGGAAGAATAGGAAAGCAAAAGGGATGGGTCAACCTTATTCTCATTGAATTTGACCTGGGGAGGGAATGAAATACACACTAAATAGGGTATCTCACCCTACAGGATAATAGGGGGGAAGGGGGTGATGAAAGGGAGGGCAAGATGGGGGGGAGGGAAGCACCCACTTTTGAAAAAGTATGGGATCAAAGCAGAGAATAGAACAAGTGGGAGGTGGGATAGGAGGGAGGGAAATATAGTCAGTCTTTTACAATATATCTACTATGTTAATGTTTTGCATTAGCTACACATATACAACCTATACTGACCTGCTTATCTTCCCAGTAAGAGTGGGTGACAAGGGAAGAAGGGAATGAATCTGGAATTCAAAATTTTAAAATCAAATGTTTAAATATATATATTATTGTTAATACTATATATACATATATAGTATTATGTGTTTATGTATATATATGTCTATGAATATATACGTATATGTATGTATGTGTATATATATACATATATATATATATATATACACACACACACACACACACACACACAGGCACTGGGGTATAGAGATCCACCATGCCCTACTGAAAAAGTCGAAAGGGGTATGGGAGAAAATATGGGAGAGAGCAGATTGGAGGAGGGGATATCCTGTGGGACTGCTATTTTGGGGCAGAGTGTAGGGGGAAAATGGGGAGAAATTTTGTAACTCAAAATCTGTTGGAAATGAATGATGTAAATCAGAAGCTAATAAAGCATTTGAAAAATGAAAAAATATGGCTTCTCTTATAATTTGGCTATCTATGCATATATATATATAATCTTGTGTTTCATAATTATCTCCATCTAGAAATATGAGGAGCAACATGTACTTTTTCAAGTTCCCATAAGAATAATACATCTTTATTTAAAAAATTAGTCCATAAAAGGAAAGCTTTTTGCAAAATTGTGTAATGATAGAAGGAAAGAACAGACGATATATACATATATATAATTGTGGATCACCATGACTTTCTCATGCCCTGGTATGTTCAATCAGTAAACATTTATTATCTGTTATATGCCAGGCATGTACTAAGCTCTGGAAACATAAAAAGAGGCAAAAGACTGTCTGCTTGCTTTCAGGGACCCCGCAACAAAAACAAGCCAAAAAAAATGTCCAAATAAGCTACAGATAAAATAAATAGGAGATAGAGATAATACATTATGAAAAGTAGTTGAGAAAGACTACTTATAGAAGATGGGATTTTAGTTGAGACTTAAAGAAACTCAGGGAACCCAGGAGTCTGAAATAAGGAAGGGCAGCATTCCAGTAATAAAGGACAGCTAGAGAATATGTCCAGAGTCGAGATTAAATTTCTTATTTCTTTAACAGCAAGGAGGCCAGTATCACTGGATTGCATAGTTTCTTGTTATTTTTCAGTCATTTCAGTCATGTCTGACTCTTTGTGACCCCACTTGGGGTTTTCTTGGCAAAGATACTAGAGTGGTTTGCCATTTCCCTCTCTAGCTCCTTTTAGAGAGGAGGAAACTGAGGCAAACAGGGTCAAGTGACTGTCCCATGACTGCATAGCTAGTAAGTGTCAGAGGCCAGATTTGGACTCAGGAAGAGTTGTCTTCCTCACTCCAGACTTGGCATTCTGTCTATTGTGCCACCTATCTGCCCTACCTAGCATGGTATTTGGAATATAATAAATGATTGATTCTCAGAATCTGGCTTGATGGAATAGGCTCTTATGTTGAGCGCACTGAGAGGTATGCCCTATAGCCTCAATAATCTTTCCAAAGTACGATTGTGATCATATTGTTCCTCTAATTAACCTTTAGTGGCTCCCCATTGCTCCACACCTTGGAATTTAAGGACCTCCATAATCCAGCCTAATATTTACCACTCTTCTTCAGTCAGTTAACCAATAAGCATTTCTTAAGGACCTGATATGTGCCAGGTACTCTACTAGGCACTAGGGATACAAAGATAAAAGTGAAAACATTTCTTACTCTCATGTAACTTAGAATTTTAAAAGGGGAGACAATCCACCTATGTAGAAGTATGTGTAGAATTTTTCAAAATAGATAAAAGGTGACTTGTAAGGGAAAGTACTAGCAGGAGGGGAGGGAGGAAATCATGAAAGACCTCATGTAGCAGTTGACTCTCTCTCTCTATACATATATATATGTATAGTATTTTTTCAATTATGTATAAAGAGAATTTTAACATTAATTTTTTAAAAAATTGTGAGTTCCAGGGGTGGCGAGGTGGTACAGTGAATGGAGTACCAGCCTTGGAATCACGAGGGTTCAAATCTGGCCTCAGACACTTAACACTTACTAGCTGTGTGACCTTGGGCAAGTCAACCCCAATTGTCCTTCCTTCCCCCTTCCAAAAAGCAAAAAAAAAATTTTGAATTCCAAATTTTCTCTCTTCTCCCCTATCCACCCCTTCCCTGAAACAGTAAACAATTTGATTTAAGTTATGTATGTACAGTCATGTAAAACATACTTAACTGTTAGTCATGTTATGAGAGAAGAAACAGACTAAAAGAGAAAAAAAATAAATTAAAATAGTATAAGTTGATGTGCATTCAGACTCCATAGTTCTTTCTCTGGATGTGAATAGCATTCTCTATCATAAATCCTTTGAAATTGTCTTGGATCATTGTATTGCTGAGAAGAGCTAAATTATTCATAGTTGGTCATAGCACAATGTTGCTGTTACTGTATACAGTGTTCTCCTGGTTCTGTACACTTCACTTTGTATCATCTCATGTAAGTCTTTCCAGATTTTTCTGAAATCATCCTGTTTGTCATTTCTTATAGCACAGTAGTATCCCATTGTATTCATATACCACACCTTGTTCATCCATTCCCCCAGTTGATGGTTATCCCCTCAATTTCCAGTTCTTTGCCACCACAAAAAGAGCTGCTCTAAATATTTTTGTACATGTAGGTCCTTTCCCCTTTTTTAATGAACTTTTTTAGTCACAGACCTACTAGTGGTATTGGTGGATCAAAGGATGTGGACAGTTTGATTATAGTCAAACTATTTTGATTATATTATTTGATTATAGTCACTTTGGGCATAGTTCCAAATGGCTCTCCAGGATGGTTGGATAAGTTCACAACTCCACAGAAGGTAACTCTTGAATGTTGAAAGAAACTAGGGATCTTAAGAGAGGGAAGTGAGAACAAAGTGTATTCTAGGCATGGGCTATAGCCTGAGCAAATGCACAGTGATAGAGATTGAGTGTCACATTTTGAGAATAATGAGATCATTTTAGCAGGATAAGTGTGGATTGCAGAGTAGTTATGTACAAAAAACCTGGAAAGAGGTTGGAATCATGTTGTGAAGGTCTTTAAACCTTGAAGAGAGAGTTTTAATTTGATGTTGAAGACAATGAAGTTCATTTGGGTAGGTAGAGTGAGATACTGGAACATTCTCTATGTTCTTGTGTTAACTTTGCTCTGGTCACCAGCACATGAAATGGTCTTTCCACATCTTCAGTTCCATCCATTGATGTCTCTTTTAGAGTCTTGATACAGATGGTTGACTCCTCCAAGAAGTCTTTCCTGGCCCTCCCCTTCTGCCATGCCCATGTGCCTCCTCTCCATTTCTTAGAACATTTGTCTTACATGTCCTTTTTGAACTTTTTTCACTCTCCTTTCCATCATAGTTGTGGACTTCTAGTCCATTCCCACTTTTCATTAAATTGTAAATTTTGGAGAATAGGATCTTCATATTGATGTATGAAGCTTTAGAGCTGGAAGCGATCTCTCAGATGCCATCAAATCCAATCTCTCCTCATTTTATAACTAAGGACATGGAGGCTCAAAGAGATTTAAGTGACTTGCCCTTTGTCAAACAGACAGGATTTAACCAAGGTCTTCTGACTCTAAAATCCATCATTCTTTCTACTTTGTTACATATGGCCATGCCCATCTTTTATCCCAGATCTTTGCACATGGTAGATACTTAACATGGAGTTGTCTAATTGAATGGGTTACTCTGGAATAAAAAGCTGGATTTTTTTTCCCGGAATAATAAAGAAGTAAACCAACTTCCGTAGTACCAGAATAAGGGTGGGAGAAATGCTCCAACAACTGTCACTGTCCCTAAGAATAATGGATTGCTTTGAGATATGGCATATTCCATCTCACCAGTCTGTAAGCAGAGCCTGGATGGCCACTTTCATATTGGCTGTAGAAAATATTCCTTCTAAGTTATAGGTGGAGCGAGTGGCTTCTGAAGTCCTCTGAAATGCCTCTGAACTTCTGTGGTTCCTTAACATTATACCAAATACAGTTTCTGAGGTTCTGTCAGCTCTCAGCCTGGCACCTTTCTGCTGTTGCTTCATGAAATGCTCTTTATCTCCAGAGACACTTCTGATATGATTTGTTTACTGAGCTATATCTGTTATTTTCCCCCTCAGCTATCCATTGCAGTCTGAATCCAAATGGTATTGATCACTCTGTCCATGCAGAAGGTATTAACCAGCAAATTGAAGGCGAAGGCATTGAATCTCAAGCCGTTAAGAACAAAACTACCCAGAAATCACCTGACCTGAAAGAAACACCTAAGCGACAACAGATTGAGGCAGAGGCATCTAAGGTAAGGAATAATACAACTTATTGAGGCAATACATGAACTGCAATTGTCTAAAAAATTTATGTCAGCCCAGGAATAGGAAAGGACAATTGGAATACTGACTAGCTAAGATCTTGTTTGGGTTTTATTATGAAAGAAAATTCTCTTTATAGTTGGATTATTAGTCTATATTTGCAGTGTTTTTGGTTCAAAAAGCATTTTATTTACATTATCTCATTTGATCCTTATAACAGACTCTGTGAGGTAGGTAAATGCAAGTATCTTATTTTAAGGATGAAGAAACTGAGAGGGTTAGTGATTTACTGAAGATCTTGTTGTTTATAAATGGCAGAACTAGGACCAGTATTCATTCTTTAAATTTATTTTATTGCAAAACAATAAAAAAAATTAGTGTTTTTGTTTCCTCTTATATATCATTTCCATTTCCTGATATATATATATACATACAAACATATATACACATATATATCTATATATAATCACTTCCCCACCCAATTGATCTTTTTCTTGTGACAAAAACCTCAGAAGCAAACTAAGTGACTGAAAACTAAAAAGCTGCTACTAACAGTATGCTGCCACATTCCTCCCCTGTGATCCTCTACTTTTTTTATTTTTGGAGGGCAATTGGGGTTAAGTGACTTGCCCAAGGTCACACAGCTAGTAAGTGTTAAGTGTCTGAGGCTGGATTTGAACTCAGGTCCTCCTGACTCCAGTGCTGGTGCTCTATTCATTATGCCACCTAGCTGCCCCCGATCCTCTACTTTTCTTTCAAGAGGAGGGAAATATATTTCATCACCTATTCTGGACAGGACTGGTCACTGCAGTTCATTTGAATTTAGCTAACTTATAGAGGTTTTCTATGAACAGTATTAAGGTCAGCATACATAATATTCTCCTAATTATGCTTCAGTTTGTCCTTTAGTTCTTTCCATGAGACCTTTGATTCATAGATTAGTTTAAAATACCAAGCCTTCATATGACAGTAATAGTAATAAATATGTAAGTAATATAGTAAAATTAAGTAAGAAGATATGAAAATCTTGACCAAAGATGGGACTTGACTAGGAAATAGGAAGTAAGAAATTTAGAAATTTGTGGAAATTAAAATAGTTCATCATTTACTAACATGTACCAATAAAAGTTGAAAATAAAGCAATGAATGGTATTAGCATTTGATTTGAATGTGACAATTGAATTATAATAGAGCATTAGACAAGTGTTCCATGATTAATTCTCGAGTTTGGATATCGATTCAGTGATGCCTATTTGAGGGATGCTGTACATAATTTGAGAGAAAAGGATTTACCAGGCAATTCTTGAACACAGGAAGCATCCCAGACAGGTTACACCCCAGCATTAGTTTCATCAGTTCTCAGCAGCAGTCATGGCTCTGTAGGGAATCTGTTTGTCTCTGAAATAATTGAAGCTGTTGTTAGGATGTAAGGTTGCACATCCCACCTTCCAGGTGCTAATATTCTCAAATAGATTCGTGATCTCATTGATTGAGGAATTCCCTTCAATGATGTATGTGATAACCTGTCCACGCCTGACCATCCTTTGTGAATCTCACCTGTGTTCTCCTAGAAGTTCATCACAGGAGCCAACCAACATGCTGGGGACCTTTGTCCATTTCCACATGCGTACCAGTGAACACTTTAGCGATCCACCTGTCATCTCTCACCTTTACCATGGGACTAGCCCCTCTTCTTGTTCTTTTGTACAGAATGATAACAATCCTTTACTTCTACTCTTCTTTGTTGGTTACATGTTGCGGCCTGCTCACCTCTCTTTCTTCTCCCCACTCTGCAATACTCCTCTTTAGTACTTTGGAGGCAGTGGTATTCCAGGTCTTCCTGCTATACAAAAAACCTCAACAAGATTTCTGTATTAAAAAGATAGGCCTTTGCTGTTATGGAGAGGTTGAGGTTAGTAAATGTGCTTTTTCAGTTGCCTAAAAGTCATCCAACTCACTCTTCCTTTTTTAACTCTGGGTCCATATATATTATCTCTCCCAGAAAAACATACCATTGGAAAAGCTCTATAAGGTGTTAGTGATGATAAATTGCTACAGTCTAACCTTTGTTATTCTCATATGGATTATCTCAAGGGATTATCATATACAGAATGATTTTTTTGCCCCCCTGAGTAGATTCTTCAAATGAGATATTTGTCAAGCTCTTAGCACATTGCTTGACATATAAGCAATATAAATGCTTATTCCTCTCCCTGTCCCTTCTTGGTTACTATTTCCCATTGTTGGGTGATGTTATCTGGTCAGTTGTCCAAATAAGCTAATGCTTAACATTTGTGCAAATATTTGTGCAAATAGAAAACAAAAATGAGATCACTTGGCTGCCAAATTAATTCATTAATTGAGGTGAGAACAGTTTTCCAAACCTAACAGAAAATATTTTTGTATCATTAATTGTTTTGAATTATTAGCACTAGTACTTCCATGCATCAGCTTGGATAATTAGAATGGGCTTTATTAAAATTTTAGTTTCTTGTTCATGAGAAATGTTACTGGCTAGCCAATAGAAGTAGATAGTTATACATGACACCTTAGATGTGAAGAATGAGCCATATAAGATATTAGCTAGTGGTCCTTCAAGTTTTATTTTTTAAATAGAATAGAATATGAAAGCTTTGCTTTCCTCCTCTCAAAATTTCTGTAGGATGAAGAATTAATAAAGTTTTAATGTAATAGGCCCTAAAAGTTCTTCAATTTCCTAAGAGCCTTCTACAACAAAGAAGATAGATGGAGTTTTGTTCAAATGGCATCCTTAAGATGAGCAGCTAAAACAGATTAAAAATTGTAATGAATGAATAAATTAGCCATTGATTAGTTCTTTTTCTAATCCCATTCCAAAATTAAATATATTCCTATCATTAGTAGTAATATTAATAGCTAGTGATTTGATTGAGGTTTGATATGAGGTTATTTGCAAATTATTGAATACTTTCTATGTGGTTGACATGTTAAATTGTTCCTAAGTTTAATATTTAGGCACTGCTTTTCTTTTTCTAGGTACTTTGATATTCATTTTGTTTAAAGTGAAGTTCATTTAGATTTAGTAGACTTTCATTCAGAAACAAAAATGTTGCTACAAAACTTCTTTATGATGTCTATAAACTAGAAAAATTCACTCAAAAAATATTCTATGTTGCCTTTTAGGATGGAGGAAGTCATTTTTAATACTGCCTGAAATTCCAGGGTAGTTTTCAGTGGAAGACCTAATTAGAACTCATAGCAGATAGTATAATCTTTCCACCTCTGTTGAATTTGTGTATAGTTACTGTAGTCAAAGATGCCCAGGTTAACATAAGGAACGTCATATTTTGCATGATGGAAAGTATAGGTGTGTCAGTTAACACACTGTATGAGTAGATCCTATGCCAGGGTCAATATGAACTCATTTTGTTCACAGACTTAGAACATCTTAAATCTGTTTTCTTCTGTTGTATGTATGTATATCACAATTAGGATGGTTTGTGACCTAAATAACTAAGCCCCAAGTGATATAAGTTGAGCTGACTTGAATGACTGTAAACTTGCCTAGAGATCATTTAAATAAAGTTGCTGACCATCAATTTGTATATTTTAAAATTGCTTCATGCTTTCTGGGCTATAAGGTAATTTTAGTTGCCTTAACCTCATGTCAGTGCTCCAATCCTAATAAAATTTAAGAAACATCATGGTATAATGGGAAATGAACTGAATTTGGTGTCAGAAGACATTTTCCAATGACAGCCCTGCTGTTTGCTCCCTGTGCCTTGGGCAAGTAACTAAGTCCTTCTGGACCTCATTTTCTTCAACTATAATTTTTCTAAACCCATGATAAATGTAAGCATTGTACATCTTTTAAAACACAAGATGACCCAGACCATGTGGTGGATAGAGGTTTGGACAAATCAGGAGGTCCTGAATTTGAATCTAAGAATGTGTCTCTAGCAATGTCATTCAGGACAAATCACTTAACTAGCCTTAATTTCCTAATAAATGGGGATAATACTAGCACTTACCTCATAGGGTTGTGGTGGAAATAGAATAATAAAGTGCTTTTCACACTTTAAAATGCCACTGACATTTTAGTTATTAGTATTATTGTTATAATTTGCCATTCATGAAACTTTTCCTCAGTTCCCTCATCTGTAAATTGAGGAGGTTGCAATGGAGGAAGGAAAATCATGGAAGTCTTCCTAGGACTTGATTTGAACTTTGGACAGGTAAGATTCATAAGAGAAGTGAGGATAAAAGGCATCCCAGCTTGGGACAGGCAAAGGGATAATGGTGCAAAGGCAAGGAGGTGAGAATGTTCAAGGTAATTTTGGGGAATGGTGAGGAAACCCATATAGATGTCAGGAGATATTGGCAGTGTGGAGGACCTTGAGTGTCAGACTTAAGAACTGTGCCTCTTTTCAGTCTATTTGGGCATCTGATTGGTTATGCAACTTCCATTTCTTGATAGCATTTAAGTGCACAGTTATCTAGTACTAAAAGTGGGTTTGCTGAAGGTCTTGTGATTGAAACTTCAGCTGGGAAATAGAAAACTGTTGAGTTCCACTCTGGAGATATAAATTGATTGTTCATTTATATTGACAGCAGATATCCTCAGCATATTTCCAATATGCAAAAGTGACAGGTAATAATACTCACTTTTTCCCTTATATTTTTTGTGATGATCAAAATCCATGAATATTATAGAGAAGGAAGTGATGGTGAAAGTGAAGTCATTGGGTTATGTGTGCACCTGCCCCAGATGTAGCCTTCTGTGTTTGTTTGCCCAAATAGTAACATGTAAGCATAGAATGAAGGATCTCATTATTTATTGAAAAAGAAATCTAGTTCCTGAGTCAGTATTGTTAAGCTGAGAACTAGGTAACTCTGTAGGCAAAGGAGGTCATTAAAATTTTGCAGGTATGTTTTTATTTTCTCAAATAAAATCAGGTAAGTTCTTGTTTTATGCATTTAGGGAAAGAAATGTGGTGATGCTAATAACTTTTAAAACAGCAGATAATTAAGCAATTCTTGTTGGGGTTGCATTTTCTGACTCTTTGGGAACATTCTTAATTAGCATTACTTAAGCATTCTTAATTAGCCGCATCCTGAATTTAAACTGTATGGATATGATTGCAGGGATTGGGGGATAAGCCAGCCTGGGATAAAAGTTTTGTCAGAGATAATCCACATAGGGATAATTGAGAGTTGACTGTAGGGAAGCTGGTCTGTGCTTACTTTTCTTTTCTCAGGTATCATTCCTTGGTATTATAAATAGCTGAAGCCTTAGGGATATATTCTTAGACAAAAATTTACCTAGCACATGCTGACTCTGTGTTTAATCATTGGCTGCCCACTTAAGCCACTGGACAAATTCACCCAGTCCCAACCAGTAGCTCCTGTTGATTGACTTGTGGTCCACATACAACAATAGAATTCCCCACACAGATAGGCCATCTTCTCATGTCACCAAATCAGTTAACTGGAATCAAAGAGAAGAGATATAAACTGTATATAAATATACAGAGTATATTTACATATAAAAATATTTATCTATAAATAAAGAAGGTAGACAGAACAGGGTTCTAGTTTCTATAAAGTTTTCACCTAATGCCATCTTTCTTTTTTAAAAATATTTTTGTTGAAATATTTTGTTTTTACATACTTAAATCTCATGCTTTCCCTTTTCCAGAGAACCATCTCTTATTATAAATAATTTTTAAAAGAAGATAGAAAAATGTAATTAGGAAAACCCATTAATATATGGGAGAAATATTAAAATATACTCAGTGTTCTAACTAGTGAACCTCTTACCTCTACAAAGGAGTGTAGGGCTTTTTTAGGATTATGCTTAGTAATTTTTGTGATATTCATTTTTAATTGTTTTGTTATTGTTCTTTTCCATTTATGTTGTTTTTGTCATTGTATATTTTTTTCCCTTGGCTTTGTCTACTTCAGTTTGTTTCAGTTCATGTAAAATTTCCATGTTTCTCTCTGTCTATCATATTCAATATATCTTATAGTACATGTAATATCAGATTATATTCATATACTACAATTTATTGAGTCATTCCCAAATTGGTGGGTTTCTATCTTGTTTCCAAAAAAGTGGTAAATATTTTGGTGTACATGAGGAAATGTGATATTATTTTTTTAAATTTACAATGGATATTTATTTAAAATATTTAAGCAAGTAAAAAAAATACAAATATTTCTCCTCAACAACTTTGGGGCATACTGTCTTCCAACCCATGTTGGTCCCTGGGGAGAGCTGGCTCACCATTGGCCCAGTATCTACATAACATTGTTTTCCATCATAACTGCTGCATAAATCCTTGTCTCAATGACTTCTGGGCTGGGTCCCAAAGGTCACTCTTGCTTTATTTGGGCATCAATGCTAGACTTGCTACAAAATTGGGCGTGGACTTCATCTCTCAAATTCTTGAAGGCTACTTTCCTAACCTTTCAAAACATGCAAAATCTGAACCTACAAATGGAACTCTTTCACTTAGAACCAATGAGGCAAACAAAAGACCTTATGACCATTTAATGGGGCCATGCAGCCCAAGACCTCTCCCTTTATAGCATCATTTCTTGCTTTATATCTCAGTAGAAGAATAAAACAGAGAGAGCACCCAGAAATGCAGAAAGGTTGACATGCATTCTTTCATCAAATGAGCATAGCATTTGGCATGCAAGGCCTTAATAATATAGGTAGCCAGTACAAATTTTGATGAGAGTTCTTAGCTTTTCTGTGAACCATGTACTCTTTTAATAATTTGATGAAACCTATGCATTCCTTCTTAGAATTAGTGATTATAAATGCAGATAGTAAAATATATAAAATTGCAATGGAAATGAATTATATCGAAATACAATGATCAAAATATTAAAAAAATAATATAGCCAAGTTTATGGAGTTGAAGTTAAGGACCTTTGATCGAGAGAGAGACAGAAACAGAGAGAGACAGAGAGAGAGAATTTATTAAGTGCTAGCTCCATGCTAAGGGTCACCAGATTACCCTAAGAGATATGTTGTTCCTTTCGGCTATGACAGGCTAGGTTGGTGGTCTTCAGCTGAAAGAGCCCCATGTCCCCCTATTTCTTCCATAGTAGGCCTCTGTTATTACTGTGCTTCTTCCAGCGTCTGTGACACTGGCCTTTGCTTCCTCACCATCCAGGGCAGGCAGGTGTGGCTCCACTGCCTAACTGCAGTCCTCTTATTTACCATGTGCCATTCTTGCTTCCTGGGTAGGCATTACTTACATTACTTACTGGAGATCCTGTTTAGTCTGACACTTACCTTTTATCTACGGCTCCAGTTTATAATAGTGAATAGGAGATATTAACCCAATTACTCTCCATGTGGCCTGAGGTAAAGCATTTAATATTTCGGAGTTGCTTGGAAAATGGAGATGCTTATAGCTGCCTGGCTATATTCATGGGGTTGTCGTGAGAACCAGATATAATAATGCATGCAAAAGGGCTATTGTGTATTCTTGTCAGAATATGACAAGCACTCAATAAATGTTTTTTAAATTAAATTAATCCAGAATTAAGATGAGATAAATATAAATTCAAAGCCAAAGGAATTGGAGCTTGGGTGAAAAGTTGAGGCAATGCAACTTGACCTTGATTGAGTCAGAGTGCTCTAATAACTTCAAAAGATTCTAGGGAAATTTGAGGTTAGTATGATTTAATTCTTGGCTATGTGTAACCCTCAGCTTTGGGAGTGATCCTGTTCCCTAACCAATTCTGTCCACCCAATATAATATCACCAAAGAGATGAAAAAATATAATGTATGAAAACTGCATTGAGCACACACTTTGTTAGAACCGTCAGGGGAATAAGAACAGAATGCTGGCAAAAAGAGGCGTGTTAGAATGACTTCATGCTGTGTGCATTCCAGGGCCGGAGTGTTTGAACACTGAGCACTATGACAAATTTAGTAAGACAATACAATAAACCCAATTTCTTTTTTTAAAGAGATGCATTTATGAACTGCAGTGTTAGGCTATGAACAGTATCATAACTAGAGAGAGATAGCTTTGCTTCAAAAGCCTCCAGTGATCCTCCTACCTCTAAACTTCATCTAATCTATATTCTCTGTGTTACAGGTGAGGAAATAAAGACCCAGAGAGATTGTATCCTGCCATGGGTAAAATAACTATTTAGTATCATAGCCCAGAAAAAAACCAACTCAGCTCATGGCTAGGTGGTGTAGTGAACAGAGCACTGGGTCTGGACTCAGGAAGACATGAGTTCAAATGTGGCCTCAGACAAGTGTCTAAGTCACTCAATCTCTGTTTGCCTGAGTTTCCTCGTTTGTAAAATGGGGATAATAACGCGATTTTCACCCAACCTTGTTCTGAGAATCAAATGAGATAATAATTGTAAAGTGCTTTACACAATGCCTGGCACCATTGTAAATCCTATAGAAAGGTGAGCTATTCTCCTTATATTTTTTCCATCCTACCATTCTAGGGAGTTTTCATTACTTGGGATTGTTTTTCTGATGGCTCTTTTTCACAGGTTTTCTGTGATGCCTGGAAGGTATTCCATATTTGCCACTACCTTTTAGAATTTATACTGTCTTTCAAATTTCTACTCAGTTGCCAGCTTCTGCATCCCCTGAGATGTTAATACTTCCCATTGCCCCCAAATTTGCTTCCTGTTTATTTTATGTGTATTGATCTATACATAGGTTGTCTTCCATATAGACGGAAAGCTCCTGGGGGGCAGGAACATTTTCATTTTTTGGCCTTTGTATCCCTAGTGCTAAACCAATGCATGTTGATAGATTGATAGAGTTATGTGAAAATACAGTTTCTGCCTTTTTGAAACTGCAAAATGAAAATAGGAAATGAACTGTCAGGTGAGGAGATATAACCAATATTTTTTATAGGAAAGCTGACTCCCAGAAACTTCAGATCATTAAAAAGCAACCAAAAAGGCCAGTTAGCTAATTATTTTCTCTTTCATCTTACCCTTAAATACCTGAATGAGAATGCCTTTTACTTTTATTTGGGGTTTTTGCCAAGGTTTTGTAGCTTGTAGGAGAAAATAAGAATTCTAACCACCTGTCTTACCCAGAAACATTTATAGATGTTATACCATTACTGACCTGTAGAGTCAAATTTGTCTTGTTGATGCAATTATAAGAGAATATCTACTATAGTTTAGGGATTGGTAGAAAGATCACTGGGTTTTGGATTCCAAGTGTTATCTCTGCTAGCTCTCTGGGCCTTGATTTCCTCTTCTACAAAATCAGGGTGTTGGACTAGTTTATCTGATCTCTAAGGTTCCTCCTAGTCTGAATAGCCTCTGATTCTATGACCTATGACTATCCTAGACCTATGCACATGCTAATCATTTTTGTTGCTCAGTCACATACAACTTTGGACCCCATCTGGGGTTTTCTTGGCATTTCCTTCTCCAGATTATTTTACAGATGAGGAAACTGAGGCAAACACGATTAAGTGACCTGCCCAGGGTCACACACCTAGTAAGTGTCTGAGGCTGGATTTGAACTCAAGGAAATGAACTTTGCCAACTTCAGCCCTGGTGTTCAATCTGCTATGCCACCCAACTGCTAGTAATTTAACAGAATATAAATGATGTGACTACAGTCCTGACTTTCCTCAGGGACTTCCTCTACAATACCCCTTCAGTGGGTACCTTGATTCCTTCCCTCTCTCTCCTTTACCCTACCCAACTTCCTTTTATATGTTGCCTTCCCTCATTAGAAAGTAACCTACTTGAGGACAGGGGCTGTCTTTTTGTGTGTTTATATTTGTATTCCTAGCACATCACATAGTACCTAACACACAATGAACATTTAATAAATGCATGTTGATCTGGCTTTGCTACCTTTCTATTATTCAAGCAAAGGTTCTTCATTTGGTATCCATGGATCCCCATTGAGGTCCATGAAGTTGGATGACAAAAATATTTTGACAATTGTATTTCAGTGTAATTGACATATTTTACGCATTTAAAAACTATTATTCTGAGAAGAGGTCAATAGACTTTATCACATTGACAGATGGGGTCTTGACACAAAAAAAGATTAAGAATCCTCCTGTAGAAGAAATATCACTAGATTTAGTGTCTGAAGAGCTAGGTTAGAATATTGGTTTTCCAATTTATGACCCCATGTGACCTTGGGTAAGTCACTTTAACCCTATGGGCTTCAGTTCCCTCATTTACAAAATGGGAAGGGATATGTGTGTGTGTGTGTGTGTGTGTGTTTGCACATGGGTGACTAGATTGAATGATCCATGGGCTCCATTTCATATTTGAATCCTATTAGCCTATCACCTTCACTTAGCTTCATATTCAGCTCAAATAAGTGGTATTCTCAAGGTTTAGAGAAGAAAAAAAAGAAAAGTGGCCTTATTCTATAACCAGGCTAGGGACCTTCAACTCAAAATATTTTAATGAATTAATATATTGATTAAATATGATCCTAATGTACCAAAAATGTTACTTTTTTTCTAGAGCTGACAATTTGAGAATGATATTCAAATACTGATTTCCACAGTTTTTATAGTTATTTTTTCCTTTTTACATTTAGATGCCACCTAGCAGTTTCATTATTAAGTGTTTAAATGTTACAAACTGAAGTCTTCTGTTTTAGCAGTGATCTCTGTCTTCAGGTCAACTCAGCAAATGTGAATCAGGTGCCTTATGAACGCAGAGTACTAAGGTAGATATTGGGAGCTACAGAGTTTAGATAAGGTGTGATCCTTGCCCTCCTAGACCATAACGATAACAATAGCTGACATTTATAAACTGTCTGAATGTTTGCAGAGTACTTTTGATATGTTATCTCATGCAGCCTAGTGGGAGGATATTGCCCATTTATAACTAAAATACACTTTTTTTTTCTTGGAATTGAGCTGATTTCAGTGGTATAAGGAACCTCTCTTTTCCATGCAGATTCACAATTGCTTTGAAGCTCATTCAGAGAGTTGGTTGGGAATACTGGGAAATGATATGACTTACCCAGGGTCAAACAGTTAGTGTATATCAGAAACAAACTTTCTATATATAGTCTGCCATGCTTTCTCTTTCTACCATACCAAAAGAGTAGGTGTATGAGAGAGGTGTAAAACAGTGATCTCTGAGTTCAGTGGCACAAGGGTGAGTTTACTGATGATTTGGGGTGGGAATCAGTGAACACTTTACAGAAGAAACAACATTTGCCTGGACCTTCAAGCAAATTGGAGGAAACAACATCCAGAACATAGAGAACTGCTTCAATTAAGCAACCAAAAAAACACTTATTAAGTGTTTACTATAGGCCCGGCACTGTGCTTGCTAGGTACAGGGGATATAGAGACAAAAATGAAAGGATCCTGGAACTTATGTTCTAGTGGGGAAGTTATGGCTAAATGAAAATAATACATGCATACACATATATACATATATGTGTACATATATGTATATATGATACATACAAAGTAGATAGAGGATCATCTTAGAGTATAAGGCACAGGCAGGGTGACCAAAAGAGCCTCCTGAAGAATTCAACACTTTGATGAGTGTTAAAAGGAACCATAGATCATAAATGTAGAGGTGAGGAAAGACAACATTCCAGGGATGGCAGGCAGCCTCGGCAAAGGCAAAGAAAAGAGAGATGATAGACTGTGTGTGAGGACTAGCAAAAAGACCAGTTCATCTGAACTAAAAGTTCTGGAAAGGAGTGGATGCAATTGGCAAAGGCAGGAGTACATAGCGAGAAAAAATCCAAGGGCTGAACCTTGATATCATTCACTTAAGAAAAAAGGAGCTTTAGGCAGAGAAGCAGTGGTGAGGGGGGTAGGAGATGAACCAGGAGACTGTTATCTCAGAAACTAAGGGAAAAAAGAAAATCTGGAAGAGTAGGGATAGTCAGTAGTGTCAAAGGCTTCAAAGAAGTCAAGGGGGATAAGGGCAAAAAGATCATTGGATTTGTTCATTAGGTTATTGGACTTTAGAGGTCATTTTGAGAGCATAGTTTCAGCATTATGGGAATGGAAGTCAGACTGCTAGTCTGATGAGGAGAAAATGAATAGTGAGTGAGAGCAATGGGCATAGTCTACTCTTTTCTCAAGCATTTTGACAATGAAGAAGAAATAGATGAGGTTGGCAGCTGGATAGGATGGAAACATTTTTTGTTGCTTTTTTTATTTGTTGTTATTATTTAGGTTTAGAGAGAGGCTTGAACAAATCTCTATCTACTGTCCCAACTAGCAGGAGTAAAGTATATAGAAGGAGCATTTAAAACTGTAGACTGGTACAGGAAGATGAAAATAGAGAAAAGGCCATCAGATATAACAATTAAAGAATTCTCAGTAACCTTGGATACAACAGTTTCAGCAGAGTGGTAGGGCTGTAAGCCAGAATGCCAAGGGGTTGAGAAGTGTGTGGGTGGTGAGGTTGGAAAGGGAAAACGTATAGCTAAATCTTTCCAGGAGATTGTAAAAAGAAGGGCAAATCTAAAGAGCAAGGAAGAAATGACAGGGTCAAGAAAAGACTTTCTAAAAGCAATAGAGTTGATTATGTTTGTTGACAGGAAGAAGCAGCCAGAAGGAAAGAGAGAAAAGGGGTGGTGGTAGTGGAAAGGTGGGAGAAGGTTGGAGAGAGGAGGAGAGGAGAAGAGAAGTAATGGGGGCAAACTCTTAGAGAAAACAATGGGAGTTGGTATCAAGGGTAGAAATAGAGGAGTTTGACCTTGACTAGGAAAAACATTTATATTCCTCATAGACTGAAGTAGAGTTAGGAAAGGATGGGTGAGGATATAGGAAGGATTTTGAAGGGTGAAATTTGATAGATAAAGGAGCTCACCTTGGATAGACTATATTTTCTTAATAAATTAGGAGGTCAGGCCATTTTCTGAGAGAGATGATGGGTTGACATTGGGAACTTGAGCAAGTTGGAGACGGCCTCTGAGGGGAGTATTACAGAGAATAAATCAAGAGAAGAAAAGTATTTCTTTGTGGTAGTCAAAACTGAGCTGAGTTTTATAAACTCAGTATTTTGTGATCCCAAAATGTAATACCTGACCTACAACCACAACTCATATACAGATTTGTTGTACTATCCTTGGACTGAGGCTTTCCCCAAAGGAAAATACTTAAAGTCTCTAGAAAATCAAGCCTTCTTCCTTTGGTGAGCCCCACCTTCCACAAAACTATGTTAGTTATACTCTAGTGATAGTACTAACCTCTTTGCCCTCTAAATCCTCCCAAGGGGAAAGAATTTACACACACACACACACACACACACACACACACACACACACACACACACACACAGAGGGAGAGAGAGAGAGAGAGAGAGAGAGAGAGAGAAGGCCCCTTCCCACCTCCGACATAGTCTATATTACTCAACAGTATCAGTGAAGGACAAGGTCCAGGTTTGCTGCCCAATATCATAAATTTTCTTTCCCGATTTAGTAATTCTTCTGTTGTTCTTCCACTGGAATTACATTACTGCTGTCTCTGGGACCTGTGATTTCTTGGGGACTAGAGTGGGCAGGGAGGAGCTGCTGTCCAGATGTCCAGAATTTCACACAAAGGACTTTAATCTGTTCTCTTTATCCTGTTTCTCTCCAACATTTTTCCGCTCTCTCTGCCCCTGCTCTTCATTTTAAAGGTCAAGTTCAAGGTACTGCTCAAGTAGCTCATTTCTTTGAGTGTAAGGATACAAAAAGAGAATAGAAAGAAGAGATTTAGGATAAAGGGACATTTAATTATAGAATCTGTGGGCAGGAGTACAAAGTTCAAAATAGAGAGGCCCATGGTGGGTCACAACACATAAGTATCTTTGAAGAACTTGAATAATAGATATCATCAAAGAAACGTGTGATCAAAAGATGATGGGTTTGCCTAATCACGTAGTAAGAGTAAGGAATAATTTAGGGGCAATCCATGTGCTCTGTTATAATCCTTGAAATATCAAGAGAAAGTGAGGAGGGAACATTCATGTTGATGAGATTACAGATTCATTTGACTGAGTGAGGAAGGGCTAGTACATTGGCAGCAAGAAATGGGCCACTGCTATTAAGTAGAAATGCTTTTTTGAACAAACCTCCTTTGGAAAATCCAATGGTAAAAATCCTTATTTCTTGCTTCTTATGTGTTGTACCATATGCTCCCCAAAGGCAGGAGCCTTATCTATTCAAGTGACTGTGCAGAAGGTGAGACTGAATACTGTGCAAGGATGGGTGTGTAATGAATGCTTTTGGAAGGTAATGTGATTCTCTTGCTTGTTAGCAGATGGAAACACTAGTTCATCTCTGAATTACTCTAGCAAAATTAAGCTGGTATTTGAAGGCTTTTAAGCTCTTCCTTCCCAGCTCCCAGTGCATGCAGTACAGTCAGTATAAAAAAATACCTTTGTGCTTGTCTCCCTCTTGCCTTGTTTTGTATTTGTAATTGGCAGTGATTAGCTGCTCAGGCTACCATCTCATTTTGATGATGTTCCTTCCCTTTCCCATGGTTTACCTTCTTTCCTACTAAGGAGCATTGAGTGCTGGTATCTGTAACTGGTCTAAATTGTAGGGCTTTCAAAGTCTGGGAGGGACTTTGTTTTCCAGTGTCAGTGGATTGTGTTTTTGGGATCCACTTGAATAATTATGCTGTTTTGGAGAAGCTGACCTATTTTTTCCTCTATAGCATGCAAATTACAGAGCATGTATTCCATCATTTTGCACATCAGCCTTCTGAAAATGGAGCATTTCTCCTTGAACTAATCCCTGTCTCTTCACATAGCTAATATAGATCAGCAACAGCTAGTGGTTTGGCATGGTAGAGGTGTTTATAGCTCTGTTGATTGGTGTAGTTTTATGAGTCATATCCTTGTGTGAAGACAGGGAGAGGAACCCAAGACTAGAAGGTTACAACTATTTATTGGCAAGTAGACTTGAATGAAATGAAGACAAACCATGGGGGAGGGAGAGTGAGGAAGAAGTGTTACATTTTATTGCTGGAAGGGACTTCAGGGAGCAATGTAGTATATAGTGCAAAGATCATTGGCATTGGAATCAGAAGACTTGGGTTCTAATAAATGGCCCTGCTAACATGCTACTTTTTTTTTTAAAGCAGTTGGGGTTAAGTAACTTGCTCAAGGTTATACGGCCAGTTATTTTTTGTGTGGGAGCCAAATATTTGAGGCTGGAACCGATTCCGGATCTCCTGACGCCGGGGCTGGTGCTCTTACTGCACCACCTGGCCGCCCCTAACATGCTAGTTTTGTTTATTGGAGGAGAAGTATACTACTGTGCTGTTGGAGGAGCTAGGAAATTGTCTAATTGTCTTTGAAAACAATTTGGAATCATTTAAGAGATCCCACTGCTGGGTTTATGCCCCAAAGAGATGAAATATGGAAAGAAAGAAGTCCCATACATACCAAAATGCTCGTGGAAGCACTTTCTTTGGTAGCAGAGTTGGAAACAAAATGGAGAATGGCTGAACAAATTGTGGTTTATAAATATAATGGAACACTATTGAACCACAAAAAACAATGATTATTAAGACTTCAGTGATAATGATTATTTGTTTGAAATAATTCAGAATGAAGTAAGCAAAACAAGGAAAACAATGTATACAATGGCCATAGTAATGTGAATGAAAAGAATTACTATATAGTTAAAATGACCAGTCTTGGTCCCAGAGAGGAGCTGTAGGAGTATGTCACCTCCCTCCCTTTGAGAGATGGGTCTAGGGCTGGGGCTATGGCTGTGGGATGTTGCATACGCTATCAGATTCTATTGCTGTTTCAGTTGGTTTTGCTTATCCTTCTTTGTTACAAGAAAAGGCTCATTGTTCGAGGAAAGAAAATAACATCCAGAAAAAAATTGTGATGTAAATATAAAAAACACAAAGAGAAAAAGAAAAAAATCTTACTACCTTTGTAACCTTAGGCAAGTTGTTTAACTGCTCCAGACTTCTAAGGTGCCTGCCAGCTGTAACCTTCTGTGATTATGGAATTCAGCTTCTCCAGCACAAAAATCTTCTGTAGAACCCTATTGCTTGGATAAGATGAATATCTAATTTCTGCAGCTTGGCATTCCAGTTCCTCTCCAATTTGACCCTGATCTATTCACTACATCTTTCAGTTAATTGTAAAATGATAATATGTAGTCCATTATTGATTATCACTTGTAAAGGCCTGCTTGTTCACAACTAATTTCCTCTTTGAGGATACCCTTGATTTGTGCACAGATGATTCTCATCAGGATTTTTTTATAGATAGGAGAGTAGACAAATAGGTTAGTAGTTGCTGATGTTTTCTTGAGTCATAGAAGGACTAAGGACTAATTTTTGTTCATCTTTGTTTCATGGATTTCTGTGGCCAAAAGAAAGAAAAAATCACTGTGTAACCAGCCACTTGGTAAAGTGCCTCTAAATAGTTACTACATTGGTTGTCAGGAAAATAGACTTGGTCTAATATTAGAGCTATTCTTGGTATTATAGCAGCTACCAGAGTATATAGGCTATGCTAGCTTAGTCTTCAAGAACCTAGGGTTAACTCTATGTTTAGATGAGCATTTGGAAGTTCTTTATTTGGAGATTTTTCTGTATTAATTTGTCATCTTACAATATCTGCTAATCATAATACATATCTGCCTTCTGGGACCAAACAGAACACAGTAAGTCCCTCTTCTACATCTTAGGCCTTCACATACTTGAATACTGCTCTCCTCTCTCTCCTAAGTCTTCTCTCTCCAGCTTAAATAGTCTGAGTTCTTTCAGAATTTTTTGTAGTGGCTAAGAACTGGAGATCAATGGATGCCCATCAATTGGGGAGTAGCTGAATGAGCTGTGGTATATGATTGTGATGGAATACTATTGTGCTATAAGAAGTGAAGAGCAGGATGACTTCAGAAAAACCTGGCAAGATTTACATGAACTGATACAAAGTGAAGTGAGCAGAACCAGGAGAACATTGTACATAGTAACATCAATATTGTATGATGAAGAACTGTGAATAACTTAGCTATTCTCAGCACTATAGTGATCCAAGTCCATCCCAAAGGAATCATGAAGAAACATGCTATCTGCCTCCAGAGAAAGCACTGATGTTTTCTGACAGACTGAAGCATACTGTTTTTTGCTTTCTTTTTTTTTGTTCTGATTTACTGTGTAATGAATAATATGGAAATGTTTTACTTGATAACACATGTATAACCTATATTGTATTGTTTACTCCCTCAGGGAGGGGGCAGGGAATGGAGGGAGGAGTAGAACTGGAACTCAAAACATTAAAAAAATGTTAAAAAATAATTTTAACATGTAATTGGGGAAAAAATAAAATATTAAAAAAACACAAATACTCCTTTGACATGATCTTTAAACACTTTATCATTCTAGCAGTCTTCCAGTTTATCACTGACGTCCCTAAATTGCAATTTATGGAACTTGAAAATAGTACAGATGTGGTCTGACTAGGATGTAGAGTACTGTAGTACCGTCATCTTCCTAGCTTTGGATATTACATTATCTTTCTTACTTGTCACTTCACACCATCTTTCATACTGAACTTGCCGTTTAACCTTCCATATCTTTTTTTCTTAGTCAAAATGGTGCCTAGCTACACCTCCCTCCCCCTCCCCGCCATTTTGTACTTGTGATGTTAATGTTTTTCAGGCCAAGGATAAGACTATCTCTTTTAAATTTCATGATGCTAGATTCTGTCTACTATTCTTTCTTGTCACTCTTTTAGAATTCTGATTCTGCTATCTAAGATGTGAGCTATTCTTTCCAGCGGGTAGCGGGTAGCTCAACGGTACAATGGATAGGATGCCAGGTCAGGAATCAGAAAGACTCATCTTCCTGAGTTCAAATTTGGCTTCAGGCATTTACTAGCTGTGTGACCCTGGGCAAGTCACTTAACCCTATCTACCTTAGTTTCTTCATGTGTAAAATGAGCTTGAGAAGGAAATGGCAAAGTATCCCAATATCTTTGCCAGGAAAACCCCAAATGGCATGATAAAGCATCAGACATTACTGAAAGGACTGAACAACAACAACAATCCTTTTCGTCATCTGCAAATTTGATAATTATAGTTTTATCTAGATTACTGATAACAGGGTTAACTAGCACAAGGCCCAGCACAGATTCCTGGAGTACTCACTCCATAAAAGATCTTCACAGTCTTTTCAGTCAGACTGTTCAGTTGGTTTTAAAATCAGCTGTAGATTGCTACCTTTTTCAAAAAGAATAGTGAAAGAGTCCAATAAAAGCTTTTCTAAAATCTAGGCAAATGATTAGACTAGTAGCTAAAGAGAGTCCTATAAATTTTACTCTGAAAAAAAGAGAAATGAGGTTAGTTTTAATCTGTCCTTGATGTAATCATGCTGGTCCTTTGTGATTATTGCTTCCTATATTACGTATTCACTAACCATATCTTTTATTAATATATTCTACCTAGGATTTTTTAGTAATCAAAGTTAAGCTTCCTGGAATAGCATTTAACCATTCCATTCTCCTTACTTCATTGAAAATCGGGACCATATTTGCTCTTTTCCAAATCTGTGGTTCCTTTCCCATTTTCTGTAATCTTTAAAAGATAATAGACAGTTCTTTGGCCAGTCATACCGGTCGGTTCCGTCTTCAAATAGTTCATGTAGGCATGGCAACTTGAACTCATCAAGGACAACTATGTGCCCTATTACTTTCTTCCTATTTATCTTGGAAACCTGCTTTCCGTTAGCCATTCTTGTTCTGCCTAGTCAAAGAGATCATTTTTTTCTTGGCAGAGAAATCCAAAACAAAATAAGATTTGAATAGTTCGGCCTTTTATCTCCCATGTGCATTATAATTGTGCCTGCCCCAATCCCCAAACTATAGTTCCATCCAGGGCTGTGCTAACAACCAGTGCTGAACCAATTATATTTTCAGCATGAGCCTTTACACCTCAGAAATCAGCAAACACTACAAATCAAGGCAAAACTTGTTTTGTTGATTGTCTAGACTTAAGAAGCTGATAGAAAAAATGTTGATAATGCAAATTAAACTTAAAAAATGTGTTTGTACATTTCTTTTGGAAAGCCATTTGTTAAACATTTATCAATACACCTTTCTCTGATTATACTCTTTTTCCAGAATAGCATAGAACAAAACAAGACAAAATTCTTTGATTGTCCTTAGCCTTCCTCAACAGTGACAGTTCATTTTGACATCACTGAAGCTATTCTCACAGGTCTGTGCCATACTTTTATCCTTTGTTACCTCCCCTTGATTCCATGTTTTCTCTGTTAAAAATTTAAGTTAGTTTCTTATGTCAACATTGGTCTTCTTAGACAACACTCCCTTTTTCTCTTCACTTGAATTGTTTCTCTTTGTATTTTGAGAATTTAATTCTTTAGACCTTCTCATCCCTCCATAGCTAACTCATCTTGTAGAATTTTAATCCATAAGATGTTACAGTTACCTTCTCAGAATCTTTGAAATCTCTCACAAAATAATGAGTAGATACCCATACCATTTTTCTTCTTCTAATTTGTTTTTGTAAAATTTTTACTCTGACAAGTTAGCCTAACTCATACACAAAAAGCTGATTTTGAAATGATTACCATGGTGGTGTCTAGTTGTTAATAGACATTAAATTAAATTGTTAAAATATTATTTTGGTGATGTGACTGGGTGCTTATCATGTCCAGAGTCTTCCAAATATCTTCTTGAGCAAAATATCCATCCTCTATAAGCATGAGACTTTTCTGCACAGTCTGTAAGCTTCTTAGCTCTGTGATTTCTTACTCTTAAACTATATATATATATATATATATATATATACATATATATATAGGGGGGGTGTTGTTGTTGCAGATGCTGTCTTCTTTTAAAAAAAATTTCATTTGTTTATTTATTTACTTGTATTTTACAACAATCAGTTCCATAAGCTTTTGATTTCCAAATTTTCTGCACCTCCTTCTCCTCCCCCTATGGTGGCATGTAATCTGATACAGGTTCTACAAATACCTTCACATTAAATGATAGTCAACTTGTAAAGAAGGATTATAACTAGTGGAATGAACAAGAAAGAAGGAACAAAACAAAAAAGTGAGTAGGTGGTTTACTCCAATCTGCATTCAGACTCTGTAAGTATTTCTCTGGCTGTGGATAGCCCTTTCCATCATGAGTCTTTTGGAATTGTCTTATAGCCTTGCATTGCTGAGAGGAGCCCAGTTCATTGAAGTCACCAAATGTTAAAGTGTGTGTGTATGTGTGTGTGTGTGTGTGTGTGTGTGTGTGTGTGTGTGTGTGTGAGAGAGAGAGAGAGAGAGAGAGAGAGAGAGAAATGGAATTAGTAGTTAAAAAAATAGATTTTTCACTTTCTCATGCTCTGCAGAATGTATTGGCACATAAGTTTTAATTATCTTCATTTATCTTCATGGCACAGCACTGCAATACAAGATGACCAAGTGTCCCATGAAATGTTATTTTTTTGGGATAACAATAAAATCCTCCATACCAAATCCTTTATTTGTATCTCTACAAATCTGCACAGTAGTCTTCCATTTCCTAGGAACTAGAGAGAGTACAATGAGATAAGCTTTATGAAGCTTATGTATGAAAAGCAAGATTTTATGCACAAGTTAGTATAATGCAAAAGAAGACACTGCAAGTGCATTATAGAGGTGAAACACATTTCTGGGTGAGATTAGAGTCAGCAAAAGAAACTCTTGCTGACTTGGGGATGTATATCATGGCAGACTAAGTCTTTGGCTGTCAAGTGTTGGGATTAAGAGTGAGGAAAGAGGAAAAAAGTTTAGTGAAATCACCATGGAGAATGATATGTGAGGTTAGCTAATTCACGTTTATAATGTTTGATATCCTTTACATTGATTTCCTTAGAATAATTCTGAAACAGGTAGCTGAAACATTATTATTCCCATTTTACAGATGAGAACATATTGCAGCCTGAGAGGTTAACACTGCCTTGCCTGGCTTCACACAGATAAGGAGCATTAGATTCTGGATTTTAACTCTCACAACTTCCTGATTCAGTCAGTCAGTCCATCAAGAAAAATTGAACACCTACTATGTTTCTAGCATTGAGCTAAATGCTGGGAATACAGTGAAAAGCAAAAGACAGTCCCTGCTCTCAAGGAACCCCCACCCCAATGGGAGAGAAAACAGAGAAACATGTACAAAGGAAATACATTCAGGATAAGCTGGTGACAATCAACTGGGGAGAGGTACAGTCACCTTCCTATAGAAGGTAATCTTTTATCTGGGACTGGAATAAAGCTAGCAGGTAGACATGAGGGGGGGGGAAGAGAATTCTAGGTATAGAAGACAGTCAGTGAAAACAGAGTTGAGAGATGGAACATCTTGTATGATGAACAGCGAGTAGGTCAGTCACTGGATTCCAGGGTATGTTGCAGGATGTAATGTGTAAAACGACTGTAAAGGTATGGGGGGGGGGTGCAGCAGTTATGAAGTTCTTTGAACACTAAATAAAGGATTTTATATTTGGTAGGTTAGGTCATATGTGGCCACTAGAGTTTATTGAGCAGGGAGGTTTCATGGTCAGTCCTGTGTTATAAGAAGATCACTTCAGCAGCTCAATAGAGAATGAACTGAAGTGGGGAGAGGTGAAGCAGGAAGACCAACCAGCAGGCAATTGCAGTAGTCAAAGCATAATGTAATGAGGAAAGAAGGGGGTGTATGTGAGAGATGATGCAAAGGTAAAAAACAATAGGATTTGGCAATAGATTGGAAATGGAGAGTGGGGGATGATACTTAGGTTGTAAGCCTTGGTGACTAGGAGGATAATGGTATCCTCAATATTTAGGAATGGGATATTTTAGGGGGGCAAGAAGATGAGTTCAGTGTTGGACATGTTGAATTTAAGATGACTAAAAGACATTCAGTTCAAGATGTACTTGGCAGTTGGACAAGCAAAACTGGAGCTTAGCAGAGAGGTTAGAGCTGGGTAAGTAGATCTGAGAATTATTGATGGCATCAGGCAAGTGACAAAGCATCAGGTGTGGATACGCTGGGAGCTGTAGTCACAGTCATGCACACAGGCAGCCGAGACCCTGGGATCATCTTCTCACAGGAAGCCACAAAGGGATTCGGCAGTCCCCCTGGGTGTGAGAGCAGCCTTTTAAGGACTGCACTGCTCACCTCCTGGTGTGATAAGGGGACTAGAAAAGGTACCCTAAAAACTATTTGCTTACCAACCCTGACCTAATTACCAGAGCAGATGGGGAATCCCACTCTGTGGTTGAAACATAAAAAAATTTAATCCACCCCAAATGTTCACAAGAACCTTTTGTGCCCAACCTGTTTTAGAACATTCCAAGCTCATATTGGTCTGATCAGCCACAGTCTGACACACTGAAACTTGACTGTAGCATAGTGATGTCATCTTGGTCCTCTTCAAGAATGAAGGACAATAACTAGGCATAGAGATCATAACTCAATCCATAGGAGTTTGTGAGATCACCAAGTGAAATATCACAGGGGGAGTGAGAAGAGGGCCCAGGGCAGAGCCCTTTGGGACACTTAGGGTTAGTAGGCATGCCCTGAATGAACATCTAGCAAAGGAGACTGGGAAGAAGTGATCACAGAGGCAGGGGAGTTAGGAGAGTGTAATGCGATACAAACCTAGAAAGAGGAGAGTATTGAGGGACAGAGTTTAGAGAAGCAGTGTCAAAGGCTGCAGAGATATCAAGAAGGACGAGGATTGGGAGCCACTGAGAGCTCATTAGTAACTTTGGTGAAAGTAGTTTCAGTTGCATGATGAGGCCAGAAGCCAGAGTGTAGAAAATTAAGAGAGAGAGATGAAAGGAAGTGGAGGCACCAGTTGTTGAGTACCTTCTCAAGGAGTTTAGCTCCCAAAGGGAAGAGAGATATGGGATGATAGCTAGGAGAACAAGTGGATCAAGTTAGGTTATTTTGAGGATGGAGGAGATATTGGCATGTTTGTAGGCAGTAGGGAAGCAACCGGTAGACAAGGACAGACTGAAGATTGGTAAAAGTGAGGATGATGGAGGGTGCAGTCTGCTAGAGAAGACCAGAAGACACATTATCATTTATACCTATAGAGGAATTTGCCTTGGAAAGGAGAAAGACTGCCTCATTATATGAGACAGGGGTAAAGGAGATAGTCTCAGAAAGCATCTGGAAGATGTGAGATCATGAGGAGAGGTATAGCTTTAATTTTTTTTAATGTAATATGAAGTAAAGTGAGATTGCTGTTTCAATATTTTTTTCTGCCATGTCACAGTGCCTCTCACATACTGTGCTGCAAGAATCAAATACAGGAAACTGAATGATAATTCCACTTATAAGACTCCATGCAGCCAAAATAGTAGTAATGATGATGATGATGATGGAAGGTTTACAGTGTCTTAACATACATTCTCATTTGATCCCTGTGATAACCCTGTGAGATAAGTGCTACATCTATCATTGTTCCCATTTTACAGATGAGGAACCTGAGTCTGAGACTTACCCATAGTCACATAGTTAGTAAGTGTATGAGGATGGATTTGAACTCACATCTTCCTGACTTTTTGTTCAATGCCCTGTCTATTCAGAATGGACTGGGTGGGGGGTAAAAGTAAAAAGTTCAATTTGAGACTTGTTGAATTTGAAGTGGTGGCAGGACATATATAGATGGATGGGTCCTGTCTGAGACTGAGAATGCAATTCTGTAGATTGGGAAAGAGAATTTGGGGAAGGAGACAGATTTTTAATTCACCTGGATAGTTGTTGTAGCTGAAACAATGGGATTAAATAAAATGCAGAATGGTAGCAGGGCAGTTAGGTGGCACAGTATATAGAGTATTGGGCCTATAGTCTGGAAATTGTTCAGTTCTGACTGGCTCTGTGTGACCTCATTTAGGGTTTTCTTGGCAAAGATACTGGAGTGGTTTGCCATTTCCTTTTGCAGCTTACTTTCCAGATGAAGAACTGAGGCAAACAGGGTTAAGTAACTTGACTAGACTCATCTTCATGGGTCTTCCTGATTCAGTGAAGAAGACCCAAGTTCAAATATGGCCTCAGACACTTATTAGCTATGTGACCCTGAGAAAATCATACACGGTACAGTAGGAATAAAAAATGTTGCATTTGATCAGGGTTCAAATATTAAACTATATAACTTTTTTTTTTTGGAGGGGGGAAGTTGGGGTTGAGTGACTTGCCCAACATCACATGGCTAGTTTTTGTGTTAAGTATCTGAGGCCGGATTTGAACTCAGGTTCTCCTGACTCCAGGGCCGGTGCTCTATTCACTGTGCCACCCAACTGTCCCTCATAACTTATTTTCTATGTGACCTTAAGCAAGTTACTTAATATCTCTGGACCTCAGTTTCCTCATGTATAAAATGAGGAAGTGGGACTAGATGAGCTCCAAGGTCCCCTCCAGTCATAAGCCTAGGATCTTATCAATATGCCAAGGCAGAGACCAGAGAGAGATAAGAATAGAACCCAGGGCAGAACCTTGGACAACACCCACCTATAGAAATCCTGTAAAGAGAACCAGCGGAGTAGTCAGACAAGAAGCTTCAGGTGCCAGTAGGAAACCCAGAAGAGTTCTTATGTCTGAAGCTACAAGAGACTATCAACAAAAAGTCATTGGAGTGTAGATGTAAAATTGAAAAGGATCTCAGTTTATTAATTAAGAAACTGAATTCCAGGGAGGTTAAATGATTTGTCCAGTGTCATATAGGCAGTAATGAATGGCAGAGGCAAGATTGGGTTCTGGACCCTCCCACTCTGGAGCCAATATTCTTTCCCCTCAACCATGCTGCCTTCTGGTGTCAAATGCTACAGGGAAACCCTATTTGTATTGGTTCACATGACAAGCTAGTACACTTCTTTTCTACTGTTTTTTCATTGTAAAGACAGATACTTTCCTTTCTAAAGCTAGTCCTAGAGCTAAATCATTTGCTTATCAGTCACTCTGACCTTCTTCCTTTGTCACATGTTTCTCTCAGGGGATATGTTTCCTTGTCCATCTTTTTTCAGATAGGAAGTCACCTGCCCTAAGTTTTATAGCTGCCAGGGCATGATTCATTAATTAGACAGTCTCATGAGCCATAAACTCTATTTCCAACACATCTACCATCTCTTCTTTCTCTAACTCATGTAAGGGATAACTCATTAGCATTTTCCTTTTATTGAAGGAAATAATGTCTTAAGTATTAATGTCTCAATCTTCTCACACATAAGTAAGCACTTTAATTCTTATCTTGAATTAACTCTGTAGAAATATTCCATAGATTTATGCATTTTTGGGTAGAAATTCAATATACAAAGATATTTGTTATTATAAAATGTCTGAACCTGGCATCTGACTTGCTGCACATTCTTGGATGACTTTTTAGAATTTTCAGATAGAATAAATATAGACTGGTATTTTATCCCTTGTGATACCTATTCCCTTTTTCTATTCCAAATAAGATCAAGCTGCTATTTTATTTCTTTTTGTTAATTCAGACTATTGATTTTTGAAATAATAAGCTGCTTTAAAGTATCAGGAAACAAAATGAGAGGTCCCATCCCCACCTCTTGCCTATGAAAGTTTTTTTTTTTAAACAATTGGGGGTTAAGTAACTTGCTCAAGGTTACACAGGCAGTTATTTCTGGGTGTGGTGCTAAGTATCTGAGCCTGGATTCGATCCCCAGGTCATCCCGACACTGGGGCTGGTGCTGTTACTCTCTGAGCCACCTGGCCACTCCTAAGCAATTGGGGTTAAGTAACTTGCTTAAGGTTACACGGCCAGATGTTTCTGGATGGGTGCTAAGTGTCTGAGCCCGGATTTGATCCCCAGGTCATCCTGACACTGGGGCTGGTGCCGTTATTGGCTGTGCTACCTGGCCACCTGTAATGTAATGCCAAAAGAAGGCAACTTCCCAGGTTCAAAATACCAGCATAGGTGCTCTCTATTTTATTTAGTGACAAACCAAGAACAGAGAAGATCAAAACATGACATCATTCCAAATACAGCATTTACTAAGTGTGATTAAATAATCTCCAAGTACTACCCCACCCCAGGATCTTCCAATCATTCAATCAATTACAAAGTCTGTGTTCTAAATACTTCTCCACCCCTAGGCTATACCTTAATTAAGTCCACCACAAAGCCCCTCTTCTCAAATGGAGATTAGTTTCCAAACATAAGGTCAAAAGTTCCCCACCCCTGGATCACAATTGAATCTACCCCAGAGTTACATCAAGTTTAAACACAGCACTTAATACCCAAATGGAGGTCTTTTCTTCATCTTGACACAAGGCAAGTTCTCAGCAATCTTAGTTCCTGGGGAGACAAGGCTTAGCAAAGCCACAAGATACATTGCCAGTCCCTTCATGAATTTATCCTCTGTCTGTAGAACAGTCCTAGAACCCCTGAACACATTAGCAAAGCCCTCTCCCAGGATTTCTGTAAACATACAACAAGAAAATCCTTCTTCAGGGCTTCTGAACCAACAGAAAGGCTCCCAGACCCCTGCAACAACAGCACTGTCCCTCACCAGTGGACAGTATT
>NW_027187460.1:37022596-37031943 GCF_028583685.1 Petaurus breviceps papuanus
GTATTCACTCTGTCTGCAGGACAGTCTCCAGACCCCTGCAACAACAGTACTGTCCCTCACCAGTGGACAGTATTCACTCTCTGTCTGCAGGACAGTCGCAGGCCTTCTTAGCGGACAGCCAGGTTCCAGGACTTCTTCAACAAAAGGACAGTCTTTCACCAGTGGACAAATCTGGCAAAATAACATCAAAACAGACAGACAAAGTACCAGCAAAACAGCCATGTCTCCTCAGTCCTTGGCAGCTCAGGGGGCAGGTCTCAAAAGTCCAGGGCAATTCAAAGCGGCCACCAGCAATTCTCTCAGTCTCTCTCTCTCCACGAGGTGCTGCTTCCAAAAAGATCTTCCGCCTCTCTCTAGTGTCTCTCCAAATCTACATCACCAGCTCCTCCCAGTTCAGGACTTTCTTTTCACATCAACAAGCCCATCCCACAGGTGGGATTAACAAACTCTGGGTTTTAACACAATCAATTTGAAAACCAAGCCAATACAGGGGAATCTTTAATTGCCATTACTATCACACCACCCCACCTATGAAAGTTTTTACCTGATTGACATATTATTTAAAATAATGTAATTAATATATATTAAACAATCAAACAATATGTATTTATACATATGTGTATACATATATGTGTATCCACATACATATATATTTAGAGAAAGGAGAAGAGAAAAGGAGAGGAAAGAAGAGAAGAAGAAAGGAGAGGAGAGGAAAGAAGAGGAGAGTAGAGAAGTGGAGAGGAGAGGGAAGGGAAGGGGAAGAGAGAAGACAGGGTAAATAGCCAACCTTGGAGTCAAAGTTCAGAGTCCTGCTTTTGATGGGTATTGGATATGTGTTCCTGGGTAAATCACTTGATCTGTCATTGCCCCAGGAAAACCTCTAAGACTATAAATTAGAGAACTTGCTGTGAGACTGAATTCTTCATATCCTTAGAGTTTAGCACATTGCCTGGCACATTACTAAGTGATTAATAAATTAAATTGATGGATGGACTGATCAGCATTGGTGTTAGAAATTTCCCTCTCTATAGCAATGAAATCACAGGTATTGTTTTTAAAAATTATATTAGGAGGTTTCATAAAAGTTGTATTGAGGGGCAGCTAGGTGGTGTACTGACCCTGGAGTCAGGAGGACCTGAGTTCAAATCCAACCTCAGACACTTGACACTTCTCCTCATTGCCTTTTTGAGCCTCTTTTGCCATCTGGGTTAGCTTGTTTTTTAAGGTGTTATTTTCTTCAGTCAGGTTGTTGACTCTCATTTCATAGTTTTCTTGCATCGGTCTCATTTCTCTTCCCACTTTTTCCTCCACTTCTCTTATTTGGTTTTCAAAATCCTTTTTAAGCTCCTCTATGGCCTGTAACCAGCTCATATTTTTCTTGGAAGCTTTTGGTGCAGGATTTCTTACTTCTCTGTCTTCCTCCTGTTTCATGCTTTGATCCTTTTTGTCCCCAAAATAGGAGTCTAATATCAGATTCCTCTGTTTGCTTTGCTTCCTTTGCTTGCTCATGTTGCCATTCAATTACTTGACTTTTGAGCTTTTTGCCACAGTAGAACTCTGCTGCCAGAGTGGTGAGCTTTGTCCCAAACACTGGGGTTTTCTCAGCTGCTGGAGCTATTAGTTGGGTACTCTCTCTTAAGCCTCCACAGCCTCTCTGGCAAACTGGTCATGCACCCCAGGACCTCTACCCTAGACAGCAATCCAGATCCAAGCAGGTTAAAGCAAGAGTGATTACCACTCAGACTGGTTGCTTGGACCCCCTACACTCTTCAGGCCTGGGGCTCTGAAGCAGCCACTTGGGTGGTGGCTGCATTCCGGTGGAGCCTCACCTGCTTCTCACCTGCCCGGGATGCAGGCCAGATTGCACTCCTAAATTCCCTGTTCTTGCAAAGTCTACACTGACCTCTCACTTTGTTTTTGGCATCTATGGGTTGATAATTCTGGAAACCACCACAGTTGCTGGTGATCTGAAGTCCTTCCAGCAGGTGGCTGGTCAGGCTGCCCTGAGGCCAAAACCTCATGCTCTCTGGGGGCTGGGCTGGGCTCCCAGAGCACTGTGCTGGGCCCATCCTGCTGGCCTGCTGGCCTGTCTTCAGTGGGAAGTTAGCTTCTCTCTGTCACTTTGTGGGTTCTGTAGCTCCAAAGTTTGTCTAGAGTCATTTTTTACATGAATTGGAGCAGGTGGAAGCGGGAGCCACCCCGAAGTCCTGTTTCTATTCTGCCATCTTGACTCTGCCCCCCACTTAACACTTATAAGCTATGTGACCTTGGGCAAATCACTTAACAATTGCCCTGCTTTCCCCCCTCCAAAAAGCAAAAAAAAAAAAAAATGGGGGGGCTAGGTGGCACAGTGTATAGAGCAGTGGCCCTGGCGTCAGGAGGACCTGAGTTCAAATTCAGCCTCAGACACTTAACACTTACTAGCCATGTGATCTTGGACTTAACCCAGATTGCCCTGCCTTCCCCCCTCCAAAAAGCAAAAAAAGAAAGCTGTATTGAGAGGTTTTTTATCAGTTTAAGCTAGCATCATTGTTTCCTCTGTATATTGAAGCTATTGCTTATAGAATAATATATTTTGAAATTAGTTTCACACCAGGGCAGTGGAAAGTCAAGCAATCTGCAAGGATTCAATAAGTACCTACTGTGTGCCAGGTATTCTACTAAGTACTGAAGTCACAAAGAAAGGCAAGATAATCCTTACTCTCAAAGAGTTTGCAATGGGTACATGGTGTGTGCAACCAAGCTCCAAGAGAAAACAAATAAAGAAATTTGAAAAAACTGGAGCAAAGGAAGCCATTAGGAAAATTTATGATTTTTAACAAGAAAAAAATATGCTTGTTACTTGATTAGAGCAAGGGATTACTGATGGTTAGCTTAAGTATTTTCTACTCGTATCTTTACAATATCAAGAGAATTTGAGGAAGTTCCCAACATGTTGAGTGGATCCCTTGTGGGAGCCTTATAAGAGGATGAGAATCACAGAGCATATGGGTAGACACAGATAAATTCTGATCCATATCACTCTAATGAAATCCAAATCAGTGAGATCATTTAGGTAATAAGAATTTAGTAAACACCTGCTATAGTAAATACCTGTGACCTCAAGATTACAGATCTATTTGATTGCTTGACATATCACAAATAATACAAGCTACTTTTAGCTAATACTTTGTTTTTATTTTCCTGGTCAACATCATTTTTTTCTTCCCTCTGAGAAGCAGAATTTTCTTTTAAAAGTTTTATTAAGTATGATTTTATTATGTCTTAGAGGCAACATTTTGGAGAAGAATGGATTTTCCATTTTCTAATCAAGATCAATGGGAAAGGCAGATCCATTTCCTAGAAATATCTTTTATTTTGGTATCCATTCAAGGAAGTATTCTGTAGAGTGAGGCATAGCTGGAGCTTGGACTGGCCACTATCAATTCTTGAGATCTAGGCAGAAGAGTATAGAAGCCCAACAAAAAATAGCTTTAAGGTTTGCAAAGTGCTTCCCTCACCCCAACTTCATGAGGATAGGTAGGATGAATGCCTTTAGAGTCACAAGGTCGTGTATTTAGAACTTTAGAGGATAGCTAGTCCAGCCTCTTCATTTTAGAGTAGAGGAAGCTGAATCCCAGAGAGGTTAAGTGCTTTGTCCCCTGGTCACACAGGTAAGAAGTAGCAGAGCTGGGATTCAGACTCTCCCTCCAAATATAGCATTCCTTTCACTGTACTACCTTGTCCCTGTTTTGCAGGTGAAGAAACTAAAGCAAAGAGAAGTTGTGATTTCCCCAGTGACACAGAATGACCAGGCCTTGAACCCAGAGTCTTTTGACCCCAAGTCTAGTACTTTTGTTGTTGATACCTTAGCTTCTTACGTCTGCTGTGTGCAAGAAGGGCAAGAGAGAATGCTTTTAGCACCTGTCCCTCAGAAATGTAGTGAATGACAGTTATTCTGAAATCCAACAAATGTTTATTCTATGGAAGGCACCTGTGGGACAAGATGTGCAAAGATAAGTCATATGTGGCCCTTTTTCAAGGAAGCAAGAGATAAACATTTTGGTATGTCTTAGGAGTGAAAACAGCACAATGATTTGGCCATTTCAAAGTGTCAATAAGGATGTATTAATTCTATTTTTTGAGAGATTCTAATTTGTGTACGAAATGCATACCCAACCAGACTTTTTTTTAATCCACTAGAGAAGCTAGGGCAAAGCCGACTCAACATTCTCAGTGGGTTTTGGGTGAGTATAATTGCTTAATGGAGTGCTAAAGCTTCTACCTTAACATTAGCTCTTGAGAATTCCACAGACAGGATAGATAGCTTGGTATAGTGGGAAGAGACCCTCATTTGGAATCAGAGGATCTGGGTTCTAATCCCAGCTGTGTTGCTTCCTGTGTGTTCTAGGCTAAGAAGTTTCTTTACTTCTTATCACAAAGAGGAGGGGGTTTGGTTAAATGGTCTTTAATATCAATCAGTGAATCAGTAAGCATTTCTTAAGCCCCTAGCAGGGGTTAGGCACTGAAGATACAAAGAGAAATTTTTAAAGTTTATAAGGAAATTTCCAGCTTGTAAGTATTGTGATGCTCTTTATATCTTGGTAAATTGGGATGCGAAAACCTGGTGGTAAAACAAAAACACTTCATGTTAGACCTCATCTGGAAGTTTCTCTCAGATCAACACTACTTTATCACCATTTCTCAGGGATCAAAGGGGATGGGCCATTAAGGTCCTTGGAAACATTCAGGACTGCTTTTTTATATCACACTATATAATGGGCTCTTTTTAATAATATTTTTCCCCAGTGTCTGGTAAGTAGATTACTTCTGCCACAATTTTACAGATGAGCAACCATGCAGGGTACTGGGCTAGGACTAGTGATAGAAAGAAATTTAAAAAAAAAAAACAAAACAGAACAAAATTCCCTGTCCTCAAGGAGTTTACAGTCTACCAAGGAAGGTGGAGCAGAAACAATAAAATTCACAGTTGCATAAATGTCAATGAGAATTCCCAGACTTGATGTTATATCTTTTCCAAGTGACCAACTATCACTATTATTTTTTTGTTATGCATTCTGTGTGTGTCTGCATTATTAGGCCAATTGCAGTAGAATATCAATAATGACTAAGAGACCGATTGGAAATCACTAAATGTGGTAGATTAGTAATTATGCCAAAAAAATAATTAAAAATCAATGCAATAAGCAAGGAGTTAACAAAAAAACCAAGGCTCCAGCTGTATCAATTAAGCTGCTTTATGATACAATGAGAAACAGACATCATTTGTAACTGGGATGCCACCTAACAGTGCAATAAATGTTTTCTGACAGTTTATTTGCTGATTTGGGAAATATGATGATCTCTCTAGCACAACTGAGGCCAGTTGCATTTCAGGACTGACTTCATTGAAGTGCTTTTCCCCAAGGACCTGTGAATTTATGGTTAGCTGAATTTCATGTTAAGTGGAGGAGAGGGCTTGGATTTTGCTGGATAAATCTTATGAAGATTTTAATATTTTTGAATATTGATTTCATTGTCATGTTGGGCTATAAGAACCCATCCACTTGATTTATTAAAATATAAACCAATTACAAATCAACCAGGCTTTGTGTATGGGTTATGAGTTAATGTGGAGGAAGTCGATTCTTGTATGGTAGACTTCTTCAATGTAAAAGGAAGTACTGAGAATTATTGGATGACTACTTTCATTTTATTTCTTTTTTTTCAATAACATTGGTGGGGGGGCTAGGAATGGCATTACATTTAGAAGTGAATTATCTCTCTCTGTTATTGTCACAGATTCAAGGGAAGAGGAAAACTTTAAAATGAAAATTTTTTAGGGAAATATTGTAGTTTTATTAGTGATTTGAACAAAACATAGAATGCAAACTAAGTGTAAAGATAAACAACATCAGAAAAGGAATTGGCTATCAGAAAAGGAAGAATGTTTAAATGGAAATTAATTTTATTTTTTTTTGCTTTTTGGAGGGCATTTGGGGCTAAGTGACTTGCCCAAGGTCACATGGCTAGTTTTTATGTTAAGTGTCTGAGTTTAGATTTGAACTCAGGTCCTCCTTACTCCAGGGCTGTTGCTCTATTCACTGCGCCACCTAGCTGCCCTGGAATATACAGCTAGTAAGAATTAAAATCTCAGAACTGGAAGGGCATCCAGCTTCTCTCCTCTCTGAGGCAAGAATCTCATCTAAGACATTCATGGGAAATGACCATCAGTTTAATCAAATATCAAACACCCAAAGGCTTGGAGTGAGAAGTGACTAATTGCTTTGGAAAGCATTTTGATCCATTTTTTCAACAGCTCTAATTATTAGAAAGGTTTTTCTTTTTATCATGAAGCAAAATTTATATTAGTCCACTGACCCTACTTCTGCTTCTGGAGCCATGTAGCATATTGGTAGCCCTAATAATTACTGACAACTGTCTCGTTCCTACCCCCCCCCCTTCTTCCAAGTCTCCGTTCCACATGACTGAAAATACTCAGTTTCTTCAACTATTTATTCTTTAAGTTAAGTCATGACAATCAATTTCCCTGTGGTTTCACATCCTCTTGACTTCCTTGATGATAACACATCTCCCTTACTACCACTGCCCCATATGTGTTGCCTTTCCCTGTTAGAATGTAAACTTCCTTAGGACAGGGATCATCCTACCTTTTGTATCCCAAAAGATTAGCAGTGCCTGGCAGATAGTAAGCACTTAATAAATATTTTTCATTCATTTGTTGCTTTTTTTCCTAAAAATTCAGTTTTATTTTATTTTTATTTCTGAATGATCTCTTTCCTATCCCCTCCTACGCATCAAAAAGGCAAAAAAAGTTTGCCAATATATATAGTCAAACTCCCCAAATTTCCACATTAACCATATCTTTAAAGAAGAAGAAAAGAGAAAAGGATTCAGTCTGCACGCTAAGTCTATTAGCTCTCTCCCTGAACATGGATAATATGTTTTATCACAAATCTTTTAAATTCATTGCTGTTGTTGTTGAGTTGTTTCTGATTTTTTTTTACTCCTTTTGGGGTTTGGCAAAGATACTGGAGTGATATGTTATTTCCTTCTCCAGCTCATTTTACAGATGCGAAAACTGAGGCAAGCAGGATTAAGTGTCTTGTCCCAGTTCACATAGCTAGAATGTTTCTGAGGCTGGATTTGAACTCAGGTTCTCCTGACTCCAGGACCAGCACTCTCTCCAGCTGCCTTTTGAATTTGTAGGTACAGCTTCTTAGTCCTTCCAAGTCATTCATTTATTTTGAGGAGCAAAAGCTGTTACTATGTGCCAGGTATTGGGCTTTGGGGATACCAGGACAAAAAAATCAAAAACATTTCTTTTCCTCAAGAAATTTGCTTTCTATTGGGTGCAAAACAGAAATTATTTAGAGGCTTCTTATTCAGGGCAACTGTGTATAGATTGTGTCAGCTTGTCAATATCCAAATCCTTCTTAAAATACATTCAACACTGACCATAGTACTTTAGAAGTGGTCTTACCAGGGCACTGAAATTGTCACCTTCATTGTTCTTCATGAAGAATTCTTATTAATGCAGTTGGCAATTACATTAGGTGATTTTGGTTACCATTTTACTATTGAATCATCCTGAGCTTTCAGTCCACTTTAAAACCTTATACTACCTAGGCAGTATCAAGAGGCATATTGTCTATGGCATATGAGATAATAGTGATGCTGTATTTGGACCTGCTAAGATCATATTTTGAGCAATGAATTAAATTATAGGGTGCCATAGCTTAGGAAAATCATGAACAAGCTGTAGTAGTACTTCTAGAAGAGGGTAACGAGTGGTGAGAGGATTGGAAAAACATGCTACTTAAGGACTGATTGAAAGAATGGGCTTTGTTTAGGATAGAAAGGGAAGAGGAAGGGGATGATAAAAGAGCTGTTTTTAAGTAGTTGATGTGTTCTTTTGTGAAAAGGGTATTAGACTTACTCTTTTTTATCCCAGGAGCTAGATTTTTCTGGTATAGGTAGAAAATTGTACATAGAACTATATTTCAGTATGATGTCAGAATAGAAGTCCTAATGAGCAGAATTCAATGTAAGCTCTTTGAAGGAAGGGACTGTCTCCCTTTGTGTTTTTATCCCCAGTTTCTAGCACTGATGATTGATTCAAAAGTAGAAAGGATTGCCTCAGGAGTTGTGATGGGTTCCATATTCCTTGAAATCTTAAAGCAGATAGTGAATTTGCCAAAGCAAATTTTGGGGCAGATGATGACTTGATCTAAGCTAGGCCCCAAGGTCCCTTATTCCTCTTAGATTTTGTAACTCTAAGTCCTTTTTTACTGGAGTTATTGTCTGGTCCTGTCTTTTTGCAAATTTAATGGAGATTAAATTTCTGTGTCAACATCTACTGCCTTGATTAAAAGGCTGGGTGAAAGAGATGAATACAGCCTTCAGGAAAACTATTAATGATTTTTTCTTGATTAGATAGTCACTGTTTTATGATAATAATAACTAGAATTTACAGAAGGGTTAATGTTAAGCATTCCAGAGTTCCTGATTAACATAGGTCACACAAGTGAATGGTAGGAACTGAGCACCATTAGACATAATTTATGTCACAAAAATTTAGCACTTATTAAAAATCTTATAACACATAGTCTAGTGGCTAGACTAATACATCAGAAGCTCACTATCTTTCATGGACTGACAGACAGGACATCCATATACCTACATATTGCTAGTGGTTTGCCTCAAGGCTATGTCTTCATCTGTTTTATTCAACATTTTTATCTATGATGTGGATGAAAACAGAAAAGTCATATCCATTAAATTTACTAATGACATGAAGCTAGGAGTGATAAGTAGCACATTGAAGCTGGAAAGGTGCTACAAATACAGACTTTAAAATATAATAAAAACAACCAATAAACTGTACTAAAACTAGAACATTATCTCAAGATTGAATTATTGCCTACCATCTTCCAGACACACAATGACCCCAGAAACTTACGAAAAACACTTTTAATAGATGTTTAGATACTCTCTAAGCTTTGAGGATGAGAATTTTTCAAAATAGAGATACCTAGCAAGGAGATTAAAATCATGTGGGAACAAGATAAGGGTGCACATCAGCCCTGTTGTCTTATCTGCTTCTGGAATTGCATGGATAATGCTTTCAATGAACTTGCAGAAGGCTTACATTCTGATCCTTTTTTTTTAATGTGGAAAAGCAATTATTATTTATATTTGTACAAGAGGTTTTAGAATGTTAAATAGAAAAGAATAATGGCAGAATAGAGACTTGTCTGAGGAGCATTTCTATCTAAGCTATAGAGGAGAGAGAGAGAAAGAGAGAGAGAGAGAGAGAGAGAGAGAGAGAGAGAGAGAGAGAGAGA
>NW_027187460.1:37031953-37067388 GCF_028583685.1 Petaurus breviceps papuanus
AGAGAGAGAGAGAGAGAGAGAGAGAGAGAGAGAGAGAGAGAGAGAGAGAGAGAGAGAGAGAAGGATAGTAGACAGCAGAAAAATAGGAAGGATGGAAATACATGTTAATCATAACTGTAAATGTAAATGGGATGCACTCACCCATAAAACAGAAACAGATAGCAGAATGGATTAGAAATCAGGATTTAACAGTTTTTCAAATAATAAAAGACTTGCAATGAAGAGACATATGCTGAGTAAAAATAAAAATAAGGGTCTAGAGGCAAATCTATTATGCTTCAGCTAAAGGTAAAAAAAAAGAGGGATTACAATCATCATCTCAGTGAAAGCAAAAACAAAAATAAACCTAATTAAAAGACAGTAGTAGAGAAAATACATTTTCCTAAAAGGTACCATAGACAGTGAAGCAATATCAATATTAACACATATCCATCAAATGGCATAGAATCCAAATTCCTAAAGGAAAAGTAAAATGAGTTATAAGAGGGAATAGTAAAACTACACATGGGAGACCTCAACTTTCCCCTCTCAGAACTAGATAAATTTAACCATAAAATAATGAAGAGAGAAGTTCAGCAGATTAATAGAATTTTAGAAAAGTTATATATGATAGACCTCTGGAGAAAATTGATGGAATAGAATTGAGTATACCTTTTTCTGAGCTCTATATGGTACCTTCACAAAAATCAACCATGTATAAATTGATTGAGTTTTTTTTAAAGCAATCAGGGTTAAGTAACTTGCTCAAGGTTACACAGCCAGTTATTTCTGGGTGTGGTGCTAAGTATGTGAGCCCGGATTTGATCCAGGTCATCCCGACACTGGAGCCGGTGCTCTTACTTGCTGAGCCACCTGGCCACCCCTAACCATGTATTAATTAAGGCATAAAAACCTTACAACCAAATTCAGAAAACAAGAAATATTAAATGCACCTTTTTCAGACCACAGTGCAATAACAATTAAATACAATAAAGGGCTGTAGAAGCATAGATTAAAAATTAATTGGAAACTAAATAATTCTAAAGAATGAGTGGGTCAAAGAACAAATCATAGAAACAATAATTTCATTAAAGAGAATGACAACAGTGAGCCAACATACCAAATTTTATGGGATGTAGCCAAAGCAATGTTTAGGGGAAAGTAGATATCTCTAAGTGCTTAAATAAAAGAGAGAAAGAAAAGATCAATGAATTGGGTGTGCTTCCATAAAAAAATGGAAAAAAAGAACAAATTAAAAATCTGCAATTGTAAATCCTGAAAATCAAATGAAAGATTAACGAAATTGGAAATAAGATAACCATTAAACTTACAAAAGAAATTAGGACCTGATTGCATGGAAAAAATAAAATAGATAAACCATTGGGTAACTTGATGAAAAAGAAAGAAGAAAAACAAATTATAAGCATCAAAAATGAAAAGGGAACTTTCACCAACAATAAAGAGGAAAACAAAGCAGTTATTAAAAGCTGTTTTGCCCAGCTATATGCCAATCAATCTAGCAAACTAAGTGAAAATGGGTGATTATTTGCAAAAATATAAATTGCTCAAATGAACAGAAGAGGAAAGAGATACTTAAATGGCCCTATCTGTCTTAGAAAAAGAAATTCAAAAAGTCATCAGTGAGCTCCTTAAGAAAAAATCCCAAGGACCAGATGGATTAACAAGTGAATTCTACCAAACATTTAAAGAACAATTAAGTTCCAATATTATATAAACTACTAGGAAAAATAGGCAAGGAAGGAATGCTACCAAATTTATTTTACAATGCAAATATGGTCCTGATACCTAAAAGAGGAATAGCAAAAACAGAGAAATTAAATTATATAACAATTTCCTTAATGAATATCGATGCAAAAATTTTTAATAAAATTCTCATAAGGAGATTACAGTAAGGTATCACAAATACCATACATTATGACAAGATGGAATTTATTCCAGGAATGTAAGTCTTATTCAATATTAGGAAAGCTATCAGTATAATTGACCATATACATAACAAAAATGACAAAAATCATATGATTATCTCAGTAGATGCAGAAAAAGATTTTAACAAAATACAACACTCACTCCTATTAAAAGCACTAGGAAACATAGGAATAAATGGAGCTTTCCATAAAATGATAAGTAATATCTATCTAAAACCACTGGCAAGCATTATCTGTAATGAGGTTAAATCAGTAACCTTCACAATAACATCAGGAGTGAAGCAAGGATGTCCATTATCACCACCTTTATTCAATATTGTATTAGAAATGCTAGCTATAACAATAAGACGAGAAAAAGAAATTGAAGGAATTCTAATAGGCGATGAGGAAGCGAGATTATCACTTTTTGCAGACAATACAATGATATACTTAGAGAATCCTAAAGAATCAACTAAAACACTAGTTTAAGCAATGAACATCTTTAGCAACATTGCAGAATATAAAATAAACCCACATAAATCATCATTGTTTCTATATGTTACCAACATAATCAGGAAGAGAGAGAAATTCCATTTAAATAACTGCAGACAATATAAAATACTTAGGAGTCTGCCTGTCAACACAAATCCAGGGACTCTATGAACACAATTATAAAATGCTTTTCACATAGATAATGTCAGATATAAACAGTTGGAGAAATATTAATTGCTCATGGGTAGGCCAAGCCAATATAATAAAAATGTCAAATCTTTCTGAATTTCTTTACTTATTCAGTGCTATACCAATCATACTACAAAAATATATTTTATAGAGCCAGAAAAAATTCACTTGGAAGAACGTAAGGTCAAAACTATTAAGGGAATCAAGGAAAAAAAACTGTGAAGGAAGGTGACCTAGTAACTATATTACAAAGTGTTAATCATTAAAATAATCTGGTGCTGACTTTGAAATAGAGTGGTAGATGAGTGGAATAGATTAGGTATACAATACACAATAGCAAGTTATCATAGTAATTTAATGTTTGATAAACCCAAAGACCCAAGCTTTTGGGAAAAGAACTCACTACTGGACAAAAATTGCTCAGAAAATTGGAAAGCTGTTTGGCAGAAATCAGGTATAGATCAACATCTCACACCATATGTACCAAGATAATTTTAAAATTGATACATGATTTTGACATAAAGGATTCAATCATAAACAAATTAGGGGAGCATGGAAAAATTTTACCTCTCAGATATATGGATAAATGAAGCATTTATGACTAAATGAGATATGCAGAGCATTATGGGATGTAAAATGGATAATTTTGATTACATTAAATTGAAAAAGTTTTGCAGAAACAAAACCAATGCATCCATTAGGAAACTGAAAAAAAAGAATTTTATCGCAAGTTGCTGTGATAAAGGCCTCATTTCTCAAATATTTGATGAACTGAATCAAATTTTTATAATATTTATATATTAATATATATTTATAAGAATACAAGTCATTCCCCAGTTTATAAGTGGTCAAAGGATATGAACCAACAGTTTTCAGAAAAAGAAATAAAAATTATCTATAGTCATACAAAAAATGCCCTAAATCACTATTGAACAGAGAAACACAAATTAAAACAACTCTGAGGTACCACCTCACATCTATCAAATTGGCTAACAAAGATAAAAAAGGAAAAATGGCAAATGTTGGTGGAATTATGAACTGATCCCACCATTCTGGAAATCATTTTGGAACTGTGCCCAAAGGGCTATAAAACTATGCATACACTTTGATTCAGAGATCTCACTGCCAAAGAGATAAGGGAAGGGAAAGGGAAAGGAAAAAGACCTATATACACAAAAACATTTATAGCATCTCTTTTGATGGTGGCAAAGAATTTGAAATTCAGAGAATGCCCATAAATTGGGGAATGGCTGAACGAGATGTGGTATATGATTGTGATGGAACACAATTTTAGTATAAGAAATGATAAGCAGGATGGTTTCAGAAAAAAATCTGAGAAGAATTGTAAGAATTGATGCAAAATAAAGCATGCAGAACCAGGAGAATATTGTATACAGTAATAGCAATATTGAATGGTTTGTTTTCTTTTGCAACATGGTTAATATGAAGATATGTTTTATGTGACTTCACATGTATAACATATCAAGTTGCCTTTTCAAGGAAAGGAAAGGGGAGGAATGGAAGGAGGGAATTTGGAACTCAAAATTAAAAAAACACAAATATTAATTTTTACATGTAATTATAATTACATATATTTATTGCACATGTAATTATTAATGAAAATAAATAAAAATATATTGAGGGAGAAAGTGTTGTTCTTAAGTTTTTATGGCCCATTTTTGTGTCTGAATGAAGATGGGCAACAGTTCAGTCTGGATATATTCTGGTTACAGTACAGTTTATGGATTAAATTCTTTAGAATATTTTAAAATCTCTATTTGTAGCATCTGTTTGCATACAATGTGTATCCAGCACTCCTAGCTTTAGGTCATTGGCAAATTTAATAGATATGCCTTCTCTGTTCTCTAAAGCTAGAAGGTACCTCAGAAGCCCCTGGGTCCAATGTCCTCATTTTCTGTCGTTGTTCAGTCACTAAGTCATGTCTGATTCTTCATGAGCCCACGTACCATAGCATGCCAGGCACTTCTATACTCCACTATTTCTCAAAGTCTCCTCATGTCCATGTTCATGGTTTCTGTATCTATTCATCTCATCCTTTCCTGTCCCCTGTTTCTTTTGCCTTCAATCTTTCCCAATATCAGGGTCTTTTCCAACAAGTGCCATCTTCTGATTATGTTTCTAGAGTATTTAAGTTTTGGCTTCAGTATTTGAACTTTCAGCAAATAGTCTAAATTAATTTCTTTAAATATTGACTAATTTGATCTTTTTCCTGTTCAACAGACTCTCGCAGCATGCTGCAGCACCACAATTCAGAAGCAGCTAGCATTTCTGTAGAATTTTAAGGTTTACAAAATACTTTCCAAATATTATCTCATTTGATCCTCACAACAACCTTCCGAGTTAGGTCCTATTATTATCCCCATTTTACAGTGAAGGAAATTGCAACAGACAGAGCTTTAGTGACTTGCACAGGCTAACACAGCTAGTATGTTTTTGAGACTGGATTTGAACTTGGTTCTTCCTGACTCTGAGCCCAGTATTCTGTTCATTGAACCACCAGACTTTCTCCCAACTACTTAGAAAAGAATCATATAAATATGCATTCTTCCTCTTGACATTAAAGTATTTTTTAGGGTTTTTGTTTTTTTGTTTTTTAGGGAATGACTGTCAAAGGTGTTTGTTTTCAGTCACTTTCTGCTAACAAGTCTACACTAACTTTTAAAATTAAGCAATTATTTTTCAAATTCTTTCAGTGTTTCTTAATTCAAATGGGAGGTACCTGGTTTGGAGAGACAAGAGATGGATTGCTTAGAATCAGCAAAATGTGAATTGAAGTCCCACCTCTGAATGCAGGCTGGTTGTGTGAAGTTGGGCAAGTCACTTGGCCTTTCATTGTTCCAGGCAACTCTCAATGACTAAGTTTCAGATAGCTTATAGATGTGCATTTCTATAGGGAGTTCCTTCATCCAGAGTTCCCTAGACCAGTGAAAATGCTATTCTAGTCCAGAAGCCAATGTATAAGCCATTGTACTAGGTTGTGGGGATGTGAAAGTGATATCCCTATCCCCAACAATCTTTCATTCTGCTGGGGACTGGGCATGAGAGGGTGTGTGCGACAGGGCATGCAGCACAGGAAGTAGTGTAAGATATGTGTACAAATAATTGTGTGTAAAAGGTACAATATGATAAATAGGCATTCAGGTAGTACAGTGAATGGAGTGATGAGCTTGGAATCAGGAAGTCCTGAGTTCAAATACAGCCTCAGACACTTGCTAGCTATGTAACTGGGCAAGTCACTTTACCCTGTGTGCCTCAATTTCCTCATCTGTCTAATTAGCTAGAACAGGAAATGGCAAATCCCTACAGTACATTTGCCAAAAAAAAAAAACCCAAATGGGGTCACAAAGACTTGGACATGACTGAACAACAACAGAATATAATAGAGGCAAAAGAAACACCTGGAAGGATCCAACCTCTAAGAAAATTTGAGGAATAATAGCTCACCTCTTAGAGAAAATACAGTCAGTCTACTCAGTATGAGCACTTAAGGTCTTCTGAAATATGATGCCCATTTACTTCCAACTTAGTTGGACATTATTTCTCTTCATATATTGTGTGTAGCAACCGAGTTGAACTTCTTGCTGTTTCCTGAATTTAACATAGTATATCTCACCCCTCTGCTTTCTTGGCATCTGTCTCCAACTCCTGGAATGCCCTCTTTCATTTCTGAAGCCACCACATCACTTGTTCTTAACCATTTTTTGCCTATAATGGAAGCTTTTGGAAATCTAGTGAAGCCTATGGACTCTTACATAGCTACAATTAGTTGTTTTTGTCTTTAGGGCAGGGCTGAAACAACCATGACTGAGAAAAAAACTGCAAGGATTATGTAGGTATAGTTCTATGCCCTTCCTATCTTCCCAATCTTCTTATGCCTTAGTCAGCTACATGTATGTACTCTGCAATCCAGTGACAGTGACCTCATTGTTGTTCTTTACATATAACACTCCATCTCAACTCTGGGCATTTTCACTGGCTGACTCCCATTTTGGAACTCTCTCCCTCCTCATCTCTGCCTCCTGGCTTCTATCAAGCAGTAGCTAAAGACTAACCTTTTGCAAGAAGCCTTTCCCATCCTCCTTAACCTTAATTCCTTCTCATTGAGATTATCTTCAATTTATTATATTTGCACATACATGTATGTATATGTACATACGTATTCAAGATACATGTATACATATATGTATGTGTTCATATAAATAAGCTATGTGCCATATTGTACACATATATGTACAAACAAGAAAGATGTATATGTAGGTGTATTTATTTAATATTTTTATATTGTTATGTATAAATAATGATATATTGTTTATATATGTATATATACACATTGTTTACATACTTTTTAAATACATTGTTTGCTATCTCCTCTGTTAGACTGTGAGCTCAGTGAGAGCAGGGCTCTATTTGTTCACTCACTTATTTATTTGCCTTTATTTACCTAGTGCTTAGCACTGCATACATACTAGGTGTTTAATAAATGCTTGTTGACTTGATTTTGCTGCCGTTTTCCTTCTAGAAAAAGTCAGGAAAGTAAAGGGAATGCGTTTACCATGATCTTGGGACGAAGAAAAGATTCGTCCCTTAATTATGTGCCTGTGATTGATTATATGCTCCCTGGTCACCTGCCATAAGAGAATTGACATAGCCTTCTGTTCCATTCCAATAGCCAAGATCTTCCTGGGCTCAGTGCCCCCAAAGGCTATGGAATGCATTCCTCCTGTCACAAGCCAGCCGCACTGTAGCTGTGCTGGGGCTGATGTTATCACCTTGCCCAGTAAAGCCATCCAAAACCCATTTTACACGTTGAGCTGCTTTAAATAGGAGGCTTGAAGACTAATTCAGCATTTTAATGCCAATTGCTTGATTTATATGAAAAAAAATCCTTTGTAGAAACATCACATTTCGATTAAGAGGGATTACAGCTTTAAATGTGAAATGCTTTATAGGACTAATTTATTGCTTCACTGCTGTCAGTCCCTTCAAGCAGATTTGTTCATCTGTTCCACTGACAGCCAGCCAGACTTTTGTTCTCTTCCACTCCCAGTGTACCTCATCTGGACTTGGAGCTTACTTGGGGGTTGAGAGACATTTTGCCAATGAGCATGGCACAGACTGCGGGAGCAGGATTGCTTTTAGTCACTGTGAAATTGGTAGAAGCACACAAGGGGGTCCTGTATGGTCCTTAAAGAAAAAATATTAGGAAGCTCATTTGGAATAAGGCTAAAAGACATCACAAGAGGATGGGAGAGGGGGGGCAGTAAGCACTATAGATCTTATTTTTGGCAATATGGTATTATAGAAAGATCACTGGACTCAGAGGCAAACTACTCTGCATCTTTTGTTCTCTCTGGTTTTATCTCCATTGAATAAGATGCCTCTTCCAGGTTAAGCTTATCGCCTCTGATCTCATCACCGTGCTTCTAACTCAAGCCTTGACTGACACCTCCCTCAGCCTAGCCTCCTCTCCCCACCTGTAACTGAAGGACTCCTCCAGTGGGCGTCCAGATGCCTTCCTTTATTTGTTGTTTAGTCCTTTTCAGTTATTGGACTCTTAGTGACTAATTTGAGGTTTTCTTGGCAAAGATGCTGGAGTGGTTTGCCATTTCATTCTCCAGTTCATATTAACATGAGGAAACTGAGGCAAACGGTTAAGTGACTTGCCCAGAGTCATACAGCTAATGTCTGAGGCAGGATTTAAATTCAGATCTTCTTGGCTCCAGGCCAGGCACTTTATCCACTGCTCTGTATAGGAGGCAGAAACTGAACTTTAGACTCACTCTTCTCTGCATCTGCTGCTCTGCCTGGTTCCAGCTCCACAGATCAGGATGCCTCCAGTTCCCCCTGGTGTCCCAAAACCTTATCCCTTTTCTTGCTTCTTTTTGTGTTTTGTCTCCTCCCCATTAAACTCTATGCTCCTTGAGGGCAGGGACTGTCTTTTTTTTAATTTATTGTATCCCCAGTGCTTAGCACATTAGTTTATCAGTGCCAGTGCCTGGCACATAGTAGGCATCTAATAAATATTTATTAGATTATATTGGATTGAGGTTCTAACTTTGGACAAGTCAGTTGATTTCTCAGAATCTTGATTTGCTCCTCTGCAAGATGACTGTGATAATACTTGTGCTTTATAGGTCATGAGACTCAAATGAGATAATATATAGGAAAGCACTTTGTACCTATAGTGCCTATAAGTCCTTTTCACACTGTGGAATGAAAGTGGTAGGACAACCCATAATACTAAGGTTCTACAAGCTTGAAAAGCCTAAAGATCCTCAGGCCTTGTCTGTCCTTGGATAAGATCTTGGGAGATGGGAAGTACAGCACTGGGGTAATAAAGCCTAAGACAGTCAAGAAGTAGGGATCCTTACCTTGTTAAGACAAGTAGGCAGCACAGTGGTTAGAGCACTGGGCCTAGAGTCAAGGAGGCCTGAGTTCATATCCAGCCTTAGATACTTATTAGCTGTGTGACCCTGGGAAAGTCACTTAACCTCTGCCCCCCTCAGTTTCCTCATCTGTAAAATGGGGATAATAGGAACACTTACCTTGCCAGAGTTGTTTTGAAGATAAAATGAAATAATATTTGTAAAATGTTTTGGAAACCTTAAGGGGCTATATAAAAATGACCATCATTGTTACTTTTACTGTAAATGTAGTTGATTTCCATGTTTTAGTTGTTGCCCTTAGATAAATCAGTTTGATAGGAGGAAAAACTGAGAATTAAAATCTCCTAAAGGGACATAAGCTGCCTTGGAAGCTAGAAGGCTTCCTTTCACTAGAGATTTTCAGTCATCCAGGTAGCCATTTATCAGGGCTAATAGAGAATGGATTGCTCCTCAGGTACAGGTTGGACTAGGTTGTTGTCTCTGAGCTCCATTCCAAAACTGAGATTCTCTGATAAAACTATGTTTTATCACGTTGCCCATTTTAGTTTTCCTCGGTATCCCTATTCTTCTCTTCCTTCTTTTATGTTTTTCTCTTATTAATCTGTTGTATAACTTTTTATCTTTCTCTGATCTTTCTCAGAGCCATGGGGGGGCCCTAGGGGGAGGAAGGGAAGAAAGAACAATCTGCTAAGGACTGTGGTTAGTATTCTTATCTTTCCTCTTCCAGTTGCCCCACATCCACAGCTACCCTACGTCAATCTCTGTTAGCTCAGTGGTTCTCACCTGAAAACTTTCCAGACCTAATAGGTTCAGAGGATGCAGAAAGAAGCAAAACAAGCAATCCCTCCTATTACGGCATCTCTCTGTCCAATTTTTGGCTGTTGGGTAATTAATGGATTTATACAAGCCTAGGGCTTAGCTCACAGAGATGCATCATTTGCTCTAGTCCCAACATGACTCTTGGTAATTCATTGCCATTATATTCAACCCTTAGTTTATCCACAAGTGACTTATTCATAATTGGTTTTGAATCCTAACATGCTTATAACTAGGTTGTCTTCAGAGAATACTTCAGAGAAATTATTACTCACTGGTCATAGTTCTTCCATCTGAAGCAGTTCTGAGTGAGCTCTTTGGTCATTAGTGGTTTCTAGTACATGTTGTCTTCCAGACACCCATAGCACTTCCTCTCTATCCTGCACAACATGTTTTCTAGGGTTTTTTTTCTTGGAGAGAGGCCTTCCTAGAGCTGTGGAAGAAGAAAAGGAGGAAAATTACTTCTTGTAACCTCAGCCTTGATTTGACCAATATGGAGCCCAAATAGACTTGCTGGAAAAAAGAGGTAGAAAGATCAGGTCAATTTAGCAATCATTCTCAGAAGGTGGTTACTGGTGTTCCATAGGAACATTGAGGATTGTAGCTCCTATGATTCCTGCTGCATGGTGAGTTTGTGTTTGTTTTTTTTTTAAGCTGCTAAGGAATATGATTAGTCTATGAGTAAGCATTTCTTAAGTGTGTATTATTTACAAGGCTTTGTGCTAAGCACTGGAGATACTAAGAAGGCAAAAATAGTCCTTGCCCTCCAGGATTGTACAGATTAATGAGGAAGACAACATATAAATAATTGGATACATACAAAATATCCAAATAGTAGGTAGCAAGTAATATAGACAAGAAGGCTCTCACAGGGACCAGGAAAGACCTGCAGAAAGTAATATCTGAGTTGAGTCTTAAAGGAAGCCACTCGTCATTGGTGCCAACATGCCTTCATCAAGAACTAACTTCCCTTCCTTTTGACTCATGAACTAAGGGAATGTAATAGATATAGTTTACTTTAGGTTTCAGCAAAAATCTTCATGTTTCATGCTCTCCTTGTAGCCAAGATAGTGGAATAGAACTCTATAATAGTGTAGGTAGATTGTTGTTGTTGTGCTTCAGTCTTGAAGGAGGCCATGGCGTCAGGAAGGTGGTGCCATGACTTTTGAGTGAATTGGATTTAAATGAGGGAGTTCTGTACAAAGTCACCAGCTATCCGAGTCCAGGGGCAAAATATAAATCAGCCAGTGCAGCCAGATAGATTCTGGTTGGAAGACTAGATCCAACTAATAACCATCAATGCCTTGACATAAACTTGGAGCAAGGTCTGTAGTACAATTCTCCAGGTAGCTTTTCTGGCCCACCATGGGCCACGTCCCATTTTAATGAACAATTTGAACAAAATCATATATGTCATATTCATCAAATTTAAAGCTGTCACAAAGTTGGGAGGGGGTGATTAGAGCAGGATTCAGCGAATTACTGCCTGAGGGATAAATACAGCCTCTCCCTATTTTGAAGAATCTTGTATTAAGAAGGACCTTTTAAAATAAATTTTAAAACACAATAAAACTTTATTTAAAAATATAAAACAAAAAAAAAACCTTTCTTAGCTCTCTGGATGGACAAAGACAAACTTGATCCATGGATTACAGGGTCAAGGTCAGGCTCCAAACAGAACTTGACAGAATTGAATGATAGGCTACACCTAGTGAGATAAAATTTAACCACTAAATGTGGTTAAGGCTCTACATTGGTTCCAGATAAATGAACTTCGCTAGTCTAAAAAGAGGAAGGCATAGTTAGACTACAATTTGTCTGAAGAAAAGATGTGAAGGATTTAGTAGAAGCTAGTCCAACATGAGTTGACATAGTAAATAAGTAAAACAAAAATCTTCATTTGACTGCTAGGATCAGGCAGATTTTAGTTTTGTTGTACTGTGCCCTGTCCAAGTCTAGACCACTTCTGGAATATTGTATTTGGAAGGATCTGGGTGTACTTAGCCTAAAGGAAAGAAGGAGGAGGGATTGTCTTAGTAGATGTCTAAAGGTGACTAAACTTGTTCGGTTTGGCCCCAGATGGCAGAGCCAAGAACAATGGGTGGAAGTTTTGGAAACACTAATGTAACTTTCTTAATAGTTTCAATCATCCCAAAGTGGCATGGCTGCCATGGGAGGTCGTAGATCCCCTCTACAGAGAGATTCTCTTTTTCAAGTGAAAGTTGGGTGACCACTTGCTAGGTTGGATGAAGTGGAGATTCTTTTTTTTTCTCTTTCTTTTTGGAGAGGGGAAGGTAGGGCAATTGGGGTTAAGTGACTTGTGCAAGGTTACATGGCTATTTTTGTGTTAAGTGTCTGAGGCCGGATTTGAACTCAGGGCCACCTAGTGACCCTGAAGTGGAGATTCTTATCCAGTTATAGGTTAGACTCTTCCAACTCTGACATTCTGTGATTATGAGGTTTTAAAAAAAAATTTCCCATCCTTACTCATTCCCAAATTATATCCCCCTGGATAGAAAAGTATTCTATAAAATTTGAATAAGAATAATTAGAAATATAGTTGACTTTTTTTCCTTATCATGTTGTTGTTTGTCCTTCATTCTTGAAGAGGACCACTACATCAAGGAGGGGATGCTGTGACATGCACGTGAATTGGATTTCAGTGTGGGAGAACTGTGCAGTCATCAGCCTCACTTTCTTCTCCTCAGCCATCTTGGTCTACTAGCAAGATATACATCAGGATGACTGGTGATGGCCCTGGAAGCAGTGGAAGACCTTGGCCTTTTTAAGCCAATGTCTTTTAACAGGTCTCATTTTGACTGAAGCAATGCCCTTGCAGTGATTAAGATAGGTAAGAAATGAGGCAGAGAGTGACCTCTTTACCTAGTCTAAAAAAGGAAAATATCAGTCTGTGAGGGAAAGACCTTCAGGATTTGGGGCTCAAACAGAAACAGTTGCTATTTACATTCCCTCTGAGCCAATCAGGGCCCAAACAGTGACCAAGTGGGGCCTGGCCTGGGATCTATTGTTGACCAATGAGAGCCAGACTGATTTGGGTTTGAGGCATGGTCCTTAAGAAAAAAAGGTTTCAATAAACAAAATTGACATTCCTTTGTGCAGAGCAGCCACAGGTAAGGGTGTGATACTCTATGTAGACAAAGGGAATGGAGAGAGAGAGGGGGAGAGGGAGGGGGAGGGGGAGGGGAAAAGGGAGGGGGGGAGGGGGGGGGGGGAGAGAGAGGGAGGGGGAGAGAGAGGAGGAAGGAAGGAAGGAAGGAAGGAAGGAAGGAAGGAAGGAAGGAAGGAAGGAAGGAAGGAAGGAAGGAAGGAAGGAAGGAAGGGAGAGACAAAGTTAGTTAGATAAGTATTTTATTGAATACCTTCTGTATGCTTAGTTTAGGGCCTAGGTTCTGTGTAGAAAATGAAAGAACTATAAGATATGCTTCAAGCGCTCAGGAAATTCATTCATCCATTCAACAAACATTGTATTACCTACCTCACAAGGTTGTTATGAAGACCAAATGAGATAATGCATATAAAACATTCTGGAGTCCTTAAAGTGCTATCTGTTATCTGTGTTATCTGTCTGTCTATCTTTCTATCTATTACTGTTGTTATTGTCATTATTTTAAATTCACTGAACTAGGTGCTGGAGGGAGGTATTTAGGTAGGAGAGACACCAAAATGAATGAGACATTGAGGAGCTTGTAAAGGGGATTAGATACATGCAAAATTATAGTACAAATGACAGTATATGTGCCTAAGACAAGTACAAAAAGGAATGGAATCACTTTATAGTATGAGAACTCAGAAAATACCAGAATCTCATAATTGGAAGGGACTTTAGAGACCATTTGGGTCAACCTATTGCTGAACAAGAATCTACTCTTACAAAATCCCCCTCAAATAACCACTGAGGGTTTGTAGACCTCTGATTAAGGGTGTACTCACTTTTGCCTTTAATAATTCTGTAGAGGAATTTGACCCAAGAGGAATGGGAAACCTCAAACATGACATTGTAAAGAGACAAAGGTGAACAAATGGGAAAATCGGGATTTTCAAAAGAATCTAATGTCAATACACCAACAACTCAATATTAGACATAGATATTGAAAAGATATTAGCAACCAGACTATGTAAGTTCATGCACCCCACCCCACTACCTGCCCAGAAAAATAGAGAACAATGATCAGATTCCTTTCATAACTATGACTAATGGAAAAGTTGGAGGTTTTGTTGTTGTTGCTGTTTTTACCAAAAAGGAAATAGAGGGAATCTGAGAAGATAAAATGGACAATTTTGATTATGTGAAATGCAAGGGCTTTTGCATTAACAGTATCAACCCAGCTAGGATAAGGAAGGAAGCTTGTCAGGTGTAGAAAAGGGAATTTTCATCTCAGATATCTCTTATAAGGGTCTGATATTCATGATTAATCTAAGATAATTAAAAGAAATACGTGACCATGAGCCATTCTCTGAAGTGTGACGAAATGACTATCATCAATCATCTCTCAAAAGGAGAGCTGTAAACTTTTAAAGCTGTAAACTTTTTTTCTTTATGAGAAAATCACTAATAATGAGTGAAATGCAAATTTTAACAAATTTGAGATTTTATTTGCCATCCAATAAATTGATAGAGATGGCAACAGATGGGGATAGTCAATACTGGAGGGATTGTGGAAAGATGGACAAAGCTTATGGGTCATATGACTACATAGAAGGTTCTAGCTAAACCTATCTCCTCTAAAGAATACCTACTAACAATAAAGACTACTTCATGAAATTATAGAACCAAAGAGAAAAACCACTAAAGTCCTCTATTACACAAAGGCTGGTATGATAAAAGCAAAGACCTTTCTTGTATTTAAGGCCTTAACTACAAGAAAATGGGGTCAGGGATTACAAGATTGGGGGTCTGGGAACTCCCCAAAAGATTGGCCTGAACCTAGTACCATTTCTGGCTACTCTCCTATGGACCTTCCATTACATGACTAAACAAGGAAAAAGGTGAATCCAATGCCTGAGGATGCCCTAGGACAGTAGTTTATCAGATTCTTCATAAGTAATAAAAAATCGAGCATGCCCTTCATATTTTATACATACTTATTTATACATTCTATACATATATTATTGTACATTATAGAATAATGTGGATTATAAAACTTGCACAAAAATAGAAATTTTTAAAGTATGAGATAAATATAAAATAATACTTCAGTTAGTAGGGAGCCACTGGAATTTATATAGCAGAGTAATGTAATGGTCAGACCTGTGTAAAATCATTTGGAAAGCTTTTTGGTTGTTTTTACTATTAATATTGTCAGTAAGGTTTGTAGTTTTCCTAATATTGGAAAAATAATTCATACTCTTTTTCTGGATCATATATATGTGGGCTAGATGATAATACAATTTGACAGTGAGCTCCTTGAGAACAGGGATTATTTTTTTTTTACTTCTTTGTATCCATAGTACTTATCAAACTGCCTGACACATAGTAGATTATTAATAAATGTTTGTTGAGAGACAATCAGTTGGATTTGTAACTAGCTGAATATCTGAATTCAAAAAGTAGCTATTAATGATCTGATGTCAGTAGTAGGAGGACTTTGATGTCCAAGGGGAAGGGAGGAAAGGGAATGAACATTTATTAAGCACCTACTGTGTGTTGGTTCATTGGGTAGAGTGCTAAGCCTAGAATCAGGAAGACCTGAGTTCAAATGTGGCCCCAGATGCTTAATAGCTGTGTGACCCTGGGTAAGGCACTTTACCCTGTTTGCCTTGGAGGCAACTTGGTGGCTTAGTGGATAGAACAAAGAACCTGAAATCAGGAAGACCTGAGCTCAAATCCAGCCTCAGACACTAGCTATGTGACCTTCAGCAAGTCACTTAATCTCTGTTTGTCTTAATTCGCTGGAGAAGTAAATGACAAACCACTCTGGTACCTTTGCCAAGAAAATCCCATGAACAGTATTGGCATGATGTGGGACTCCAGGGTTACAAAGAGTCCCACAGTACTGAATAACAATGTGCCTAGCATTTAGTCAACAATCAGTGAACTGGGAATACAAATAGATATTATAACAGAAATAGTTTCTGCCCTCAAGGAGTGTGCAATTTAATTTAATTTCTCATCTGATTTCTTTAGAAATATTTCATTCGATGCTCACAACATCCCTAGGAAGAAGTGTAATTATTATTCCTATTTTACACTTGGGGAAACCGAGGCAAATAAATGTTAAGTGACTTGCTTAGGGTCACAGTAATTATCTCAGGTCAGATTTGAACTCTGATCTTTCTGACTGCAAACCTAGCATTCTATCACTGTACTATCCATGTAGTCCATGGATTTGGACTTGTCTTGTGTTCCTTAGCATTTTTATTAATTACTTGGATAAAATCATGGTATGCTCATCAGAGTTTCAAAGGATACAAAAGTGGACAAATATCTAATACATTGAATGACAGAGTTAGAATCCCAAAAATCTTGATGGGCTAGGACATTGGATGGCATCTAAGAAGATGAATTTAAAAGAATAAAGGTCAAATCTTAAAACTTTGTTAAAATATCATGCTTACAGTTAGAAAATGTGAGAGGCATAGTTAATCACTAACAGTTTGTCTGAAAAAAAAACCACCCAAGGATTTTAGTGAACTACAATATAAGTACAATATAAGAATAATACTAAGAAGTAATATCAACAAAAAATAAGTACAATATAAGACTTCAATATAAGTCAGCAGCATGATGTGGCAGCCAAAAAAGCTCTGTAGCTTCCTCCAATAATGAGATTATATACCCTCTCCGTTCTGCCCTTGTTAGACCATATCTGGAATACTCAGTTCACTTCTAGGAAGGATATTGGTAACTCAGAAATCAAATAGGATGCTGAAGAGCCAGTGGTCCAAGCCAGATAGATATTGGGTCATAGATATTGAGTATATTTAGATTGGATGATAGATGATTCAAGGAATACAGAACAGCTGTATTTATGCATTTTATTTTGTATCACATGGAAGAGGGTTTAGATTTGTTTTTGTCCCAGAGAGATAACCAGGAGCATTGTGTAGAAATTACAAATAGTCATAGGTTCCATGTAAAGAAAAAAGAAAAAAAAACTTGCTAATCAGAAGAGTTGACCAAAAGTAGAATGGTATGCCTTTGAAGGTGGTGAGCTCCTCCTCATTAGGGGGGTCTTAGATGTCTATTTGTTGGATGTGTTGTAGTGGAAATTATCTTTCATATATGAGTTGGACTCAGTGACCACAGAGTTGTCTTCGCAGTCTAAAATTCTGTCATCCATTTTCTCTCTCTCCCATCTGTCATCAAGCCCTGTTGTTCCTTCCTTTGCAATGACTTTCAATAGGTAATGCTCCCTGACTAAGTGAAATCTGAATTTTTGTGAAGAAATTTGATGCTATGAGAAAATTGGATCTGAGACCAAAATGAACTGGGCATGAGAAAACAAGAATGGGAGCATCTGGGTGTGTTTGGTGATGGTATTGGAAAGAAGCCTCTGCAAGTATGAACACATTTTGCTTTGGTTTGGGCTTCAGCCTAACCCTTTCCTTTGGTGCACTGAATGATGAAGAAAGCAGTACCAAATTCTTGTGTCCAGAAATGTCCAAGTTGTACTGCATCCCTAGGGTCTGTGGCTACAGAAGATGATCTGAGATATTGACTGCCTATGTAATACCTATGTAATCATAGATATATCATTTATCCACACTTCCATCCTTCAGTTTACTGACCTATAGAGTGAAAAAATTAAACCTGATGATGACTTTTAAGATCCCTTCTAGTTCCAACATGTAGATAAGTAAATTTGAAAATTTTTTCAAAATAGGACAAAGCACCTGAGGAGAATATGAGAGAATAGTAACATCTAGGGGTCTTTTTAGCAAGCGTCATCTGAGCAGTCTTGAAGAGGACTTGGGGCTCCAAGAAGTGGTGGGAATGAGGGAGAGATTTCAAAGCTTGAGGGACAGCTTATGCAAAAGCACAGAGGAACTTCTTATATGGGGAGCAACAGGTAGAACAGCTTGGTTGAAGTATAGAATGGGTGAAGGGCTGTCATGTGAAATCAGTCCAGAAGGATAGGTTGAAACTAGAATGTTAGTGCTTTAAAGGCTGCCACTGAAGCTTTTTGAGTAAGGGGGTTACATGGTCAGATCTGTGGTTTAGGTGTATCTGTTTGACAACTATGTGTTAGAGATTGGTAAGGGGAGAGACTTGAGGGAGAAAAAGAGCCATAAAGACAGCAGTCCTCTTGAAAGATGATGCACTGTTGGGGTGACCATTTGAATGCACAGATGTAAAAGATGTTATGGAGGTAGAATCAAAGCCTAACAACTGTTTGGATTTGGGAGTTAATGGATAGTAAAGAATTAAGAATGATTCTAATTTGATAAAGCTGCATGACTTGAAGGATGGATGGTATTTCAACAGAAATAATGAACTTTGGAGAAGGGGTGGAATAATGTATTTAGTTTTAAACATTTAGAGTTTGAGAGACCCAGGAACATCCAGGAGGAGATACCGACAAGGCAGTCTATAATGTGGGACTGATGAGAGAGAGAGAGAGAGAGAGAGAGAGAGAGAGAGAGAGAGAGATGGGGTCAGGGTTTGTTGTTTAGGGAGTCATCTATAATATGACATAATTGTCTTTCATAGTTCTATTGTGCTCAGATCACATCTAGGATAATAAATTCTGAGTGACATGCTTTAAAATGGGATATAGGTGTGTTGGTTGCATCCAGAGGAAGTGCGGTATGGGAGCTTAAAACTATGTCTTATGAGGATTAAAGGAATGGGGATATTTCATCTAGAGAAGGTAAGTGTGGGAAGAGACATTACTGGTTTCAAATATTTATCGTGCTATCCAGTCTGAGAGAAGGAATGACTATATTGTGAGTAGTTGCAGAAGGCAGAAGGAGGATTAGATGAAAGATATAGGGAAATATGTTTTTGCTCATTATAAATAAGTAGCACGGGCTTGAAAATGCACAATGTGTGTTGTTGTTATGTGTATTCAAGAAGAAACTAGACAAGCACTTATTTGGGATATTACAGGGGAGATTCCAAGGGTTGGGCTGGGATGATCGGCAGAGCTTTTCTCACACTGAGATCTCATGATTTTCTATCTTTTATTTTAGTCATTTGAGAGCCCCTGAAGGCTTCCGTTCAATAGAGTGATAGGATCAAGGTTGTGTTTTAGGATTATTTGTCTAGTGTTCATGAGAGGCAGCCTGAAATGGAATGGCCTTAGAGTCAGGAGGACTTGGGTTCCAGTTTCACCTGACAATGGGCCAATCGTTTAATTTATTGCATCATTGGTATTCATAGAGTTTGAGAATTTCCTCATTAGGTTCTATTCTCCATCCACTCTTCTTCCTCAAAATGCCTTTTTTTTCATGGTTTGGGGAAAGGAGAACTTGGATTCAGGAAGATTTATTAGGTGGTTATCCCAGTAAGCAAGGCACAAGGTAACAATGTAGCAGTATTAGAAAAGCAGAGAAAGGTATATGAAATCAGAAATAGGAAGAAAGAATTGCCAATATTTTCTTACTGATTGTATATGAGTAGGATTGGGAAGAGATGAAGAGTTAAAGATGTCTGAGTTTTTGAGCCTGGATGGTTGGAAAATGATGGCATCACCAATAGATATAGACAAACCACGAAGGGAGAGTTGGTCTGGGAAAGATGAGAGTAATGAGAGAGAAAAGGAATCAGTGCCTTCTTCGGATTAGAATTTCAGGGCAGATACTGGGTGCTGAGCACTGTGTGGAATATTTTTACAGTTTTTACCAGATGGAAAAATGGAGACCCAGGTGGCAAGTACATAGATTCATTCTCTAAACCTGTATAGGAGGAGTATGCTTCTCATAGGGAATTCATTTCTCCCAATGGAAATAAATGAATGTTATTAAATTATATTTACAAGTAGATTCCTATCACTTAAACTAGTTTAGGCTTGGAAATTAACTTTCAGTTTTATCTATTCAACAACTTAATAAAGAAGCAATTTCATTTTTAAAAGTGCCATAAAATTATCTCTAATTGCTCTCTAGTTATCTAGTAGGAGAAGTAGGACAAATTTCTCATATTTCCTTATGATGGCCCAAACCTAACTAGATAGAATAGTCATATTCCTTATCAGCAGATAGATAATCATATTCCTTACCTCAGCCTCAGTATGGGGCATGGACTGGACATCAGGAACCCTGGATTTGAATCTCATCTTTGCTGTGTATCCTTCGTCAGGTTTAAATAGGAAGGGATTCATGTTGAGGATAGGGTAAGATAATGAGTTCTGTTTTAGATATTTTAAGTTTGAGGTGCCTATGGAACACCAAGAAAAATATACAGTTCATGATGCTGGATTAGAGTTCAGGCAACATCACTCTTCTAGAGTTTATGTGTAGACAGCTTCTGTGCTCCTCTGATAGAAATCTTCAAAAGCTTCCTGCTGTCTATAAAATAAAATTCAGGCTTTTGCTTTAATTTTCTTTTAATATATGTTTTTGTTACACATTTGTGATCCCTTACTTCCAAATATAACCAACCCCCTTCCATTTCCAATTGTACATTTTCTGGATGCTCTTAGACTAATGAAATCACTGGCCCTGACTCTATTTCTACCCCTATGCTTTTATTCCACTGTGTGATGTAGGGCACTGTTGCTAATATGCTGCAGCTTCTTTATGCCCACCAAACATCTCTACTTTGCCTTTTCAGTTACTCAGTGTTGATTTTTCAGAGATATGGTATTCCATAATTCTCCCAAGCCACATAGCACCCACAAGAAGAATTTTGGTTTTAAAATTATGCGCTTTTGCTTTGCCTCATAATTTCACAAATACAATTCAGTTCTTTCTTCCTCCTACTAAATTTTGGTCCCAGTTCATTATCCATCTATGGTATCTGAACAAGATAGTGGTTGCGATTAATTTGCTTAATAAATTCTTCATCTAATTGTGTGTCATAATCCAGGCAATATGCTTTCTTCCTTTTGATTTTTTTCCTAGGTGGAATGTTAGGCGAATATATTTTGAGTAACTGTGGAATGTCTTTGGACTGGGTTTTTAGTATTCAGAAGATCAATTAATTCAGCACAATATCATGTAAATATGGACATTTATAAAACTGCCATTTATGATGACTTCCATTTACACTCTGCTGGGCATTATCTGTGATGGTGGTAACAAGAAGTCTGAGCCTCAGTTTCTTCATCTGTTAAAAATGAGTGTGTTGGAATATATGGCCTCTAAGATCCTATCCAGCTTTAGATCTTTTATCTAGTCAGTGTATGGGCAGTAGTTATAATACACCCCTCTGTTTTATGATTTGTTTAATATTGCTTATCAGAGGATTGTTAAACAGTTATCCCCTTCAGATAATCACTAAATAAGTCACACAAGTGATCATAATTTTAGTGTATAATCTTGCATGGGAGACATTGGAGAAAAGTTCTTAAAGCCGCATTTTGCACCATTGAATCAAATGATTTTAAAATAGTCAACAAATAATAAATTAAATGGGACCTTATATTCTCTATATCTTTTAGTCAGTTGTGGGACTGTAAAGATGTCAACTGCTGTGAAAAAGTAATTTTTAAATGTCCATTTCCTTCTCATCTTCATCTAGGCTCCACATTTGATGTATATATAAACTATTTTAATAAAGATTTTTAGATAGAGATAAGAAATGAGAGATGTGGTTTATGAGTTATTGATATCCTTTCTGTTGCCTTTAAGAAAAACTAATAATATTTCCTTTTCTGCCACTTCTCAGAAATGGTCACAGAGTCTCAGGGCAGCCATGGTAACAACAAGGATCCCAAGCTCCTTTCCTGTCACCAGTGACCGTATTTTAAGCAACAGTGTTCTCCCAATGATAGATGCTACATGACAAGGAATCATGGAGCTTCTTGGCTTTGTTATAGTGAGGATTTTGTGATATATTTTGAACTAGATGACTTCTGAAGGCCCTTCTAATTCTCAAATCCTGTGATTCTCTGTTTCAGTGAATTTGGGTAAATAACTTAACCTCTTAGTATGCTAGGCAACTCCCTAAGACTACAAGCTACAGAGAAGGTCCCAGCTTGCTTGGAGAGAAGGAGTTAACTTATCTGGGAATTCCCACAAGTCCAGTTCCTTTCCCCATGGAAATGCCCAAAAAACGTAATTGTTTCCCTACCTGAAAGGCTAGATATATGTCATGAAGTGAGATTAGCTAGTGGGTTTTTTAATCATTAATTTTGACGAGAGCAAATGGATTTTTCTTGTGAAAAAGTGAGTGTTGAAAGCTGAGAAAAGGAATTTATATAGAGATTTGGTGATTTCATTTTGTATGTCACAGGCCATATCAATCAAGCACTCTTGTTGCAAAAAGGCAAGTATCACAGTTGATAATTTGGCGAAACAGTTCACAAGCACAGATGTCTGGGCGTTAAAACACCATGTAACCAAAATCTGCATACTTCCCCTACCCCCATCCCTTTCCATTTATTCCTATTAAAATCTTTTCTGTTGGTCCTGGCATAGCTAAAATGCCAAGTCTTTGCATGAACTCCTTTACTGAAGCTTCTACTAATCAAAGGTCTTGTATCATGGTGTGCATCTCCTTTGCACTTAATGTATTTTAATATTTATATTATAGTTGTTTGGCCCTATGTGTGGCTGGCTTCTTTTCCCAATTAGATTGTAAACTACTTGAGGGCAGTGACCTTGGACTCATACTCAGCTACTATTCCAATGTATGATTAGAAATGACTAGGGCTTCTCTAACAAGGTGAGAAGAGGCTTATCCCCAGAATGTGCATGAACAAGTGATTAATATTTTTGGCCATGGTAACCCATACATGAGCATAAAACCAACTTTGACCCTGTGCAAGTCCCCTTTTTTCCTTTGATAGGAGAGTAGTGGGAGATAACAAAACATACTAAGAATTAGATAGTTCTTAGAGCATTTTAAAAAATTCAACAAAAGTATTTAGCACTTACTAGGCAAAAGGGAGCTAAGAGCCAATGAACAATGCTGTTTATTTACTCACTTTCAGCCTATTGGACTGATGAACACCAAATTGTTTTTGTGATGGTACTTTTTTTTCTTTTTTTGGAGGGGCATTTGGGGTTAAATGACTTGCCCAAGATAACACGGCTAGTTTTTGTGTTAAATGTCTGAGGCCAGATTTGAACTCAGGTCCTCCTAACTCCAGGGCCAGTGCTGTATTTACTGCACCACCTAGCCGCCTTGATGGTACTTTCTTAGAGCCTTTATAAAGGACAAATTAATGAGACTTTTTGAAGGGTGGAATGGAAGTGTTTAGGGTTATAGTTTTATAGGTGTGGGGAATTCCTAATGAAGAAATTTCTCCTTTACCAATGAAGATTGGTGATTTTTCTAAAGTACATGTCTGACTGTGTCCTTTCACTCCCCTCTCCTCAGTCCACTACAGTGGCTCCTTGTTACCCCCAGGATCAAATATTAAATCCTGTCCTGTACTAAAAGTCCTTCATAACTTACCCTGATTTTTGCCACATACTCCTAGATCCAGTGATACTGACTTCTTACTGTTCAGAAAGGACTAGCATGTCTGGTATGAGGACTGTTGAGCCCTTTTCAGGGCTAATCATCCACCTTTGGTGTCCACCTGTGACCCGAATGTCACTTATGGCTCCAACAAAGCTGTAACATATGCAGCAGCTACACCTGTAAAACCATCTCAACAACAGGGCTAAACCAGACTGAGGGTAACCGACAGGCCTCAAGCCTGTCCGTGAGTTAGAGGGATGTCTTCCCTGGCAGAAAGAGTAGAAGAGAACAATTTGTTCTGGTGGCCATGAAGGCAGCTGAAGCAGGTGCTATGGAGTACTTATGGCTTATTCAGACATTGACGATGCCAGAGTCATCCACCGCAGACCAACCAATTACCAATCATCTTGACCGTTGTCTTGCCATTGGACTTAGGAAGTGAGAGTGAGGCTGACAGCTTTGTGAAACCTGCCTCACTTAAATCCAGTTCAAGAGCAAGTCAAGACATCACCCTGTGATATGATTGGTTGTCTTTGAAAATGAAGAATCAACAAGATCTCTTAGTTCTAAGCATTCACTTTCCCTGGCTGTCCTTCATGCCTGGAATGTTCTCCTTTCTCATCTCCATCTCCTGGCTTCTCTGGATTCCTTGGCTTCCTTCAGGTTCCATCTAAAATTCCAACTTCTACAGGAAGTTGTTCACAGTCAATCCCTCTTAATTCCAATGCCTACTCTCTGTTGGTTAGTTCCTATTCAATCTGTGTATAGTTTGTTTCTAGATAGTTGTCTAGGACTATCTTTTGACTTTCCTGGTATGGACAGCTCATCACAACGCCTGCCTGGCACACAGTAGGTGAGTAACAAATGCCTCTTGATTGATTTATTGCTCTACAATTTAATCTAAAGACTAAGTGTCTAGGACACTTGAGAGTAAGTGATTTTCCCAGGCTCACACGGGCACTATGTGTGAGAGAAAGGACATAAATTCTTGATTTTATGACCCCAAGCCCAGCCCCATGGTTGCCACATATGCTTCCTCTCAAATGTTGGAACTCTTAAGAGTACAATCTATACAATAATCTATATATTAACACAAAACTATTAGATCATAAAGTAAAGGTTTCAAAGGTACTGATTCAGAGGGGCCATACTCCTAGTGGATCCCACATCAGATTAAAATGTAATTGGGAAATGTTTAACAAAATAGATAAAAATACAGCACAACATAAATAAGGTTAATTTGTGGTTTTCTAAGTCAATATGCCACCTTCAGGGGTCTGTTTCTATTTGAGTCTGATACCATTCATCTAGTCCAATATCCTCATTTTATAGATAAGGAAACTAAGGCCTTGAACCATGAAGTGACTTGGCCAAAGTCTCACAGATATTAATTAGGAGGAGTCAGGATTTGAGCCTATGTCCTCTGACTCCAAATTTGATGTTGTTTAATTAATATAATGAAGAGTAACAATTGACACTTCCCAGTACTTAAGTACAATGTTTGTGGATGTTTGTTATTTTATTTGACCATCTATATATTCATTCAATATATTTCTCATTAATATTTAAAGAATAGCTCTTTATCGTCAATTATATTCCTCATTAGTAGCATATTGAATCAATTTATAGAATGTCATATAAAATAATCCCAGACTCATATACTTTTAATGTATTTTCTGAACAACAACTATCTAAAGTAGGTAGGACAATTGTCATGCATCCATTTTGAAGATAAGGAAGCTGAGGCTCAGAGAGGGTATTTAACTTGGATAGGGTCATATAACAAGTAGCAAAGCTAGTATGGAAATCCTGATCTCCAGACTCCAAGGCCAGCATTATTTTCAATACTTTCAGGCATTTCATCGTACTACTTTTAATAAGCAAATTCTGTCTAATGACGAATATGTTGACATATGCCTGGGAAAAACCGAACCAAATCCAAATTGAAATGTTTGCTATGAATAAAACCAAAAAACATAAAGTAGTTGCATTCCTATGTATGCAGAGTATTCTTGCTCTTCTTGGACCACTGAGAAAAGGAGAAGTTGGTTTCATCCTTTGTTCAAGGTCAATAAGATATTATTTCGTGAGGTATTTGGTCATTTTATGTTTAAGTGATTGTGATGAGTGTAAATAAATAGATGACCATAACAGTGCAATAAGTTTAGCTTATGGACCAGCATCTCTTCTAGAGAAAGAAGTAAAACAATTTTTATATAGAATTTAACCAGATACTCTGTGTGCATAGAATATTTGTGTAAGGATTTCAAAGACAGAACATCTTCTTCATGGCAGAGTTAAAAGTAAAGGCGAATGAAAAACAGATTGCTCCAATTCTGACATGCAGCTGGGTGGCAGCCCTTTAATTATGTGTGTATGTGTATTTGAATATATCTATGAATAACTAAATATCTCCATATATATATATACATATATATGATAGGCATAGAATATGGACAGTGAGCTGGTCCCAGAATTCATTAAGTAGTTCTCAGGTTGGAACATATTTAGCACAGTATTTTCAGCAATTTCAAATTGTCCACTAATACAAAGACCATTTCATCAGGTAGGTGACCCAATGACTAGAGCATTGAACATGGAGTTAGGTAGTCCTTAGTTCAAATCCAGCCTCAGACACTTACTAGCTTGTATGAATGAGTTAATATTTGTAAAGTGCTTTGTAAGTCTTAAAGTACCATATAAATACTAGTAATATTTTTTTCTCATTTATCATTATCAACACTTATGTACTCTTGAAGATAATGAATCAAAATCAAAGGTAAGGCGAAAGACAATGGAAAACTTCAGAGTGTGTGAAAGTAGACTGTAACGTGTTACCAGTGATGATTTATACATGTGCAGTGGCAAATATGTAAATAATGTAATACTGAGAACCTGTATGAACTTGGAAGAGAGAAGTGATCCATTTGGATGGTTAGATGAATGGAAATCCAAGTGATATTGCATCCTTGAGGTAGTAAAAGGACCAGAGGAAGGTTTTAGTAAATTGACGGGCTTCTCTGTATAAGACATTTGGAAATGGAATATTGAAATGAATGAAATCAAGCATCCTTAAAAATGACCCTAGCTTTTTCCATCTGTCTATTTTCCATATTAATATGTTCCACTGTGGAATGCTTAGGATACATAAGGGACTCTTGTATGTTTAATGTAGAAGTTGCAACTTGAATCCCATTCTGGAGGAAAGCTAATTGTTGGGAGTGGGGAATGGTCATAGAAAAGGGAGTGGCAATTAAAATCTATTTAGGGTACCAGGGACTTTAAGGTGGAAGAATGTGGGGCATAGAAGAGCCAGATAGAAACAGAGGAGCAGGCCTCTCTGGAATATATGTGTGTGGGCATGGGTGTGTTTGTATGGCATAGATTATGTATTCGGTGCTAGAAAAAACCTTAGGGGTCATCTAATCTAGCCCCCTCGTTTTATGAATGAGAAAAATGAGGTAAAGAGATGTGCAGTGACTTGACTAAGGTCACACAGATAGGTGAGATTTGATTTAGATTCCAGATGCCCTGCTTTTTCCAAAGAATAGTCAATTAATACTAATATTGTACTGGAACTAAACAAAGGTGCTTCCTCCTTCCCACTAATATATTAATCCTTTCTTGATGGAGAAGAGTGGGTGCTAAGGATAATCACTTTGGTTGGTAGAATTAAATTTGTTTCACATCCTTAATAGGGCAACTAGGTGACAGTGCATAGAGTGCCAGGCATGGAATCAGGAAGATTCATCTTCCTGAGTTCAAATCTGGCCTCAGACACTTGCTAGGTGTGTGACCCTGGGCAAGCCTCTTCACCCTGTTTGTCTCAGTTTCCGTGTCTGTAAAATGAACTGGAGAAGAAAATAGCAAACCACTTCAGTAGCTTTGCCGAGAAAACTCTAAAGGGGGTCTTGAAGAGTTGAAAATGACTAAATAACAACAGCAAAACACCCATAATCCACTCACCTAATGAAGGATCTATTTTTCCCCTTTATCCTAACCCATGAGTGAGGAACCTGCAGCCTTGAAGCCACAGGTGAATTTCTAGGTCCCAAGTGTGGCCCTTTGACTGAATACAGACTTCACAGAACAAATCCCCTTAATAAAAGGATTTGTTCTGTAAAACTTGGGCTGCATCAAAAGGCTGCACCTAAGGACCTACAAGGCCACATGTGGCCTCAAGGCTGCAGATTTCCCACTCCTGTCCTAACCTATCACCCACCCATCTATAGGGATTTTCCTAAGAGTGTGGATAGGGCTTTGGAGAGAAATATTATTTACCAATATTTTAGTTTTACTACAAAGGAGATTTTAGAGTTGCTTCCACAATAAATGTGCTTCCAGACTATGATTTAGTCTCTCAATTCTTCTGTTCAACTAGATTGTGCCTTGGGAGACAGCAGGGAAAATGACTGATAATTTATTTTTGTATTCCCCAAAGCAGTAAGTATTATACCTATCAAATATTAGCTCCTCAAATATTGATTGATTTTAAATACTTCTTCATTTGGCTGCTTCTTAAATCTAGTACTAAGAACTCAGGCATTTGGGAATGTTTTTGTTCAGAACATCCTGTTTCCACTTTGTTGCATCTGGTTTTTGCACCAAAGGTTTTTAAATTCTTCCTTTTGGGGAATTTGTGAAGCTTTGGAGACTCCTCTGGTTTCTCAGCTTTTAAACTTCCACTAAAAGATTTCTTAAGCCTCCCTGCTGAGATGGTTCTCAGTCTCATCTCTGAAGTGTTAGATGTATTTGTCTGCCAAAGTAAGCCCTTTAGAACCATACAGCTTCCAGAGCTCTCCCTGTGTTATCTCCTCGTGTATCAGGAATTGAACTGAGGGACAGCTGTTCAACTTGTGACTTTTCTTGCAAGGTTATGCTCAGGTGTGTCCTATCTTCCCTTTTTGTTGACTCTCCCACTATTACTATAGTAAGTCAGCCATTTTCATCTTATTTAATTTTGTCTTTTCCATATGTGTACTCTGCCGATGAAGCCACTTGTAACACAAAGGCCCTGAGTCAATTTGGGGGATGTTTCTTTTCTTTTAAATAACCTTACATTTATATATTTGGTTTTAACATCTCCTACATTTCACCAACATATTCCTCCCCTCTCTACCTTTTAGAGAGGTCGCTCTTCCTTATAACTAAAAAGAAAAAAAAAGTTCAGAGAAACTAGACAGTATATATAGTCTAATGCTATGTGCAGTTAAAATTCCCCCACCTTAACAAAGAAAGTGATGGAGGCATTTTCTCATATCTCTTCTTGAGACTGTTTTGTCATTATAATTCTGTCTGTTTCTCTTTATTTCACTTTGCATCAGTTCATATAAGTTTTCTTATATTTCACTGTATTCATCATATTAATCATCTTGTAGTACAGTGATATTTAATTGTGGGAATTTCTTGAACTTCCTTTGGTTCTCCCCAGAGAATAGGTGCCATATCATATTTTTAGCTCTTCAGTTCATCCCCATCTGTAAATAGAAACCTACTGTAAATCAAATATATTCCATTCAATTTCATTCAACAAACATCCATTATTAATTATTAAAATATATTATTAAACTGTTAATAATATATAAGCAATAAATTCTTATCCTGCCTATTAAATTATTGATAACATGAGTGTCAACTTAATATGTTGATTACTAAATTGTTAATATTGTATATTAAAACAATTATTTTAAAAGTATAATTCATTCTTCAGAGTATTGAGGGAGGATATAGATGTAAATAAGACACAGTCTCTGGCCTCAGGGAGACTGGAATCTATAAAGGTAATTAGATATGTGTATAGATAAGTTCTCATCCCCAACAATCACCAACATGAGCTACACATTTAACTAATCAATCAAGTCTCGATTTAACACTCTGTCCTCCTCACATTAAACTTGGAGATGGGAATGGGGAAAAAGGGATACAAGAAAAAATATATAATAGCTTTGGCCACCCTCTTCTGGTTTCTCTTGCTTGTCTGGGTTTTAATAGCTCTGATCTCTCTTGGTTCTCGTACCTGACCGACCATTCCTTAATCTCCTTTTCTGAATTATTATTCATATCATCCCCAAAACTGTGAGAGTACTTCAAGGCCTTGTTCCTAGCCCCGTTCTCCTTTATTCTTTTTTTGAGCAACTTCAGCATCTCTCATACTTTCAGTTATCACCTTTATGTAGATGCCTGCCATGATGATATTTCCAGCCCTAGCCTCTTTCTGAATTCTAGTCCCATATTACCTCTTGGAAATTTCAATCTGGTTGTTCATAGGAATTGCAAACTCAACATATCCAAACAAGGATTATTTTTTCTCTCTAAACCTACTCTTCTTCCTAACTTCCCCTGCTCTCCCAAAGACACTACCATCCTTCTAGGTTTTAAGGTGTGCAACCTCAGAGCTACCCATAATGTCTCGTTTTCTCCCCCTCCACATATCCAGTCATTTCCCAAATCTGTCACCTTTCCTTCCACAATCTCTTCTGTGTATGTCTCCTCTTTCCCATTCACATAGCCATGACCCTGCTTTGGGATCTCATCAGTTTGTTTTTTTTTTTCTTTTTGGAGGGGGTAAGGTAGGACAATTGAGGTTAAGTGACTTGCTCAAGGTCACATGGCTAGTTTTGTGTTAAGTGTCTGAGGCCATATTTGAACTCAGGTCATCCTGACTCCAGGGCCAGTGCTCTATTCACTGTTCTACCTAGAAGGCCCGGTCTCATCAGTTCTTAATGGACTATTAAATAGTCTTTTAGTGTTTCTTCTTTCTCCAGTTTACCCTTCACAAAACTGCCAAAGTGATTTCCTCCTTGTTCAATAGATTCCGATGTCTTCCTCTTAGTTCTACAGTTAAATAGAAATTCCTCTATTTGCCCTTTAAAGCTCTTCAAAATGATTCCTACCTTCTTTCCCAGACTTATCATGCATTATTTGTCTCCAAGCACTACACAATTCAGCCAAGCTGATTTTATTTCTCACATGTGACACTCTATCTTCCATCACCATGCTCTCATGTACACTGTCATCTATTCTTAGAATTCTCTGCCTGTTAGAATCCCTTATTTCTTTCTTAGCCCAGCTTAAATGCCACCTTCTACCCAAGACCTTTTTTTATTCCTCCCAGCTGCAATTAACCTGCTGTTTCTTTTGTATATATGTTTGTGTACGTACTACAGAATTATAACCTCCTTGAGGACAGAGGTGTTTTCATTTTGGTTTTTCTATCACCTAGGCACCTAGCACTCTGCCTGGAACATGGCAATCACTTAATAAATGTTTAATGACAGATTGATAGTTGTGTGGACCAAAAAAAATGCCTTTGACACAATAACAAAGCAAGATTAATATACAATTGAGTGCTAAGTTTTGTAGTGTATATACTCTAACAATTTTAAGTATGCAAGGATGGAGGAGTTAGACCATAGATTTAAAGCTAGAATGGACCTAGGGTAAGAGATTACCTAGGCCTACCCCCTCATTTTATGTATGACAAAATAGGTCAAGAGAGGTCAAGTTACTGTCTCAATGTCACACAGGAAGTAAATAGAAAACATAAGGATTTGAATTTAGGCCCTCTGTTCAGAATCCAACCTTCCTACCAATGTGAAACTCAATGGAGTAAAAATAAGGAAGCTGGATCTTGAAGGAAGGTTGAGAATTGGATGTAAATAATGCAAATCCTATTTGCTTTTCTTCTTTACCATTTAATTCCAGGTAGCTTTAATTGTATCCCTTAATCCAGGGTATAATTAGTTTTTTTTTTTTAATCCTTATCACAAATCTAGCTGAACTACTTTAAATCTCCTAGACACAATATCTCTTATCCAGCTTCCTATCCACTGGGTACCAAATCTCTCTGAGTCCATTACTACTCTGCCAACTCTCTGCCCAGTTTTGTAATAATGCATGAATCCCTGAATGGATCCCAGTAACTTCTTTTTTTTTTTGGAGGGTAATTGGGGATAAGTGACTTGCCCAAGGTCACACAGATAGTTTTTTTGTTAAGTATCTAAGGTCAAATTTGAACCCAGGTCCTCCTGATTCCAGGGCTGGTGTTCTATTCACTGCACCACCTAGCCGACCTCCAGTAACTTCTTTCAGGTCAGATTATTGTGTTCTTTCCTTTCTTTTGGTATTCTCCCCTTCTTTAGGGCTGGACCTTAGAATTACTGCTCTCTAAGCCTCCCCCTCACTCCCAGCTAAGGCAAGTGTATTATTCACAAGGGATACAGTTATCTATCTATATCTTTACATCTGTAGCTACATCTATAACTCTCTCTCACATATATATATGTATGAGTCTATATAAATATAGATAGATAGATAAACATATAGATATATCTACATATATCTATTTCTATATATTTAAAGTTCATGGACCCCAGACTAAGAATTCTGGGTAAAACTCATTTTCCATTATCCCTAGATTCATCGTGGGATAGACTTAGAACTGAAAGGGATCTCATTTTACAGATGATAAAATTATGTCCTAAAGAGGTTAATTGATTTTCTTAGAAATCATAGAAATAATTGATAATTGTGGGATCGGAGCCCTGTTTCCACTGCTCCACTTTTCTCATTAGAAGTAAGAACAAAGGGCTTGCTCTCCAGCCAGTTCTGCCTCCACACACTGCTATGCATAGTCACAGGCACCAGGTGTTGTTTTTTTTTTTTTAAAGCACCATGACTTGCCAAGATAAATTTCATCAGTCAGATGCTACAAATGGAAAGGGGGTGGTACAGTGCAATTCCCATGCTGTTTTGGGCCGGGCCTGAGTCAGTTCAGTCCCCTGGTAGTTTATGCTGGATTGGGGAACAAAATGAGACACTTGTAGGTTATTCAACAGAGAACAAAAGGAAATTTACTTAGTCATATTTGGAGGATAGGCCCCTTGAGTTGATTCAGCTCCCCTTAGCTTTCTATAGCTAACCATCATAATGTACCTAGAGTCTTTCTGTGACTTTTTGTACCTAGGTGACCAGCAAGTGATGTCAACAGCCTCATCCTTTAGTCTCCTGAGCCTATCAAGTCTTAAGATTGGTTTCAATACTTTCTTTTTCTGCTTCTGTTTTTTTCTTTTTTTATTAGTTTTTAAGTAAAAAAAACAAGCCTGACTTGAATGAGAGCAGAAGTTGGGATATGATCCCATCCCAGATTCCCTTGGATTATCTTAGGGCACCAGTTATGCAGCAACACCCCCCCCCCAGAAAAAAAAAGAAGGAAAGATTTGCAAACCCCACTAAGGCGTAAGACCATCAGCAGAGTCTCCAGGCTTCCTCCTCTTGCCCACACTATAATTCAGTCTATGTCTTTGTGTTTCTGTCTGTGACTACCCTCCTAAGGGCAGCAGTACTAATAAAGCATGAAAGAATGAATGATAGGAGTTTACTGTTTGCCCTAGTAGGATAACAGTGCTTGCTTCTTGTATGTAAGGAGGATTTTGTTATCCTTTCTAGAGTTCAGTTTCTCAGGATCCATGTCCATGGCAATGTATAGTTTCCAGGTGTTAGATAATAACTCCCAGAATAGCTCTAAGGATTGTAGATAGTAATTCCTAGAATCATAGTGACAGGCAGTCAGTCCTACTGAGGCTGCCCCATGAGATACAGGGGTGACACAATTGATATTTACTACACTTGCTCTATATGACGGTATTGCTAAAGGCCATTGTTGGCAATATACCTTCTTTGTCTGTTGTCCTATAAAGCAAGTGGGCACCGGTCAGTGAGTGGGGAATGCATAGAGGAATTCGTGTACCTGCCTCAACTGGCCCCTGTCGAGGCTTGAGGGGATTTACGGGAGTGCACAAGCTGTGTCTGTCTCAACTCCATTGAGATATCAGGGTAGTTGTCCCCCCTTCTCCCCAGCCCCTGCAAGAAGGGTGATTAGGGATTGCTGTAGGAGTTAGTGCTCCCAATATCAGCAACCCTTTGAGAAGACTAGACTAGAGTAAAGCTGCTTATTAGCCCCTCCAAAGGTGTCTGTCTGTCTGACCAGATCAAGAGTGAGCCTGTTAGAGGCTGGAGTCCCCAGACTCCAGGGCCTCCTGGGTGTTATATGTGAAACACTTCTCTTTACCTCTATCATCACCACATATTCAGTGAACATATTTTTAAAGGAGAAGACTATACTATGGGTCTAAGCACAAAATTTTTTAGGGCAAAGCTGCTGCTGTTGAGAAACATGTATGTGGTCTAGTTGGAGAAACAGAGACATATAAAAGATTATAAATAATAACAGGTAGCATCAGTGCCAAGTCAATGGTACAGACAACTGCCTATTGAGCAATTTGTATACTGTAACAAAAGCTGCAGATAAGTGTCTACACACGGCCTTATTGTAGAGAACTACTAAGAACATGTTTTGTTTTATTTTGGTTCTTTGGCATTGGGGTCCAGACCATTCTTTACTCCCCGGCTTCATTATGTGCTGAGTGTAAGCCTAGTTGGACCAGCTCTCACTTCCTCCCTGGTGATGCTTGTCTTTGGCTGGGTTCTGTGCCAACCAACTGAGCCTCAAGTTGTCCCTTGAGAAAATGTCAAGCTGAGGCAGCCTCAGCTTCATTGCAGCTAGTTAGTACTGAATAAGTAATGGCGTTCTATTTCTGGACTTCTTGTTCCTTACTCCAGTCTAATCCAAGTCAGGAGTGAGTCGATTTTTGGCAGGTGTGTGTGAAGATGATCAGTAATGCCGGGCTTCATCCAATGATTATCTCTCAGGTATTGCAGCAGCTATGAGTGACATTTTTAGTCTGTTTGCACTGAGTATAGTAATGTTTTAAAGCTAAATGCATTATATTTGTCTTCATTGTCCAGGAAGACATACTTCCTTGACTTGGATTATGCTAAAATGAATTCAGCTCTAATTAATCGATCAACATGCATTTGCTGAGTGCCTACTATGGGCAAGTAACTATGTAATATGCTACAGACTTTGAAAAGAAATATAATATGAAGTCATTGGCTATAAAAAGCTTATCATTGGGGTGGCTAGGTGGTACAGTGAATAGAGCACTGGCCCTGGAGTCAGGGGGACCTGAGTTCAAATCCGGCCTCAGACACTTAACACAAAACTAGCCATGTGACCTTGTGTAATGTAATGCCAAGGAAAGGCAACTTCCCAGGTTCAAAATACCAGCATAGGTGCTCTCTATTTTATTCAGTAACAAACCCAGAACAGAGAAGATCAAAACATGACATCATTCAAAATACAGCATTTACTAAGTGTGATTAAATAATCTCCAAGGCCTACCCCACCCCAGGACTTTCCAATCATTCAATCAATTACAAAGTCTCTGTTCCAAATACTTCTCCACCCCTAGGCTATACCTTAATTAAGTCCACCACAAAGCCCCTCTTCTCAAATGGAGATTAGTTTCCAAACATAAGTAAAATACATTCATTTGCTCAACCATAGAACACAAAAAGGTCAAAAGTTCCCCACCCCTGGATCACAATTGAATCTACCCCAGAGTTACATCAAGTTTAAACACAGCACTTAATACCCAAATGGAGGTCTTTTCTTCATCTTGACACGAGGCAAGTTCTCAGCAATCTTAGTTCCTGGAGAGACAAGGCTTAGCAAGGCCATAAGATACATTGCCAGTCCCTTCATGAATTTATCCTCTGTCTGTAGAACAGCCCTAGAACCCCTGAACACATTAGCAAAGCCCTCTCCCAGGATTTCTGTAAACATACAACAAGAAAATCCTTCTTCAGGGCTTCTGAACCAACAGAAAGGCTCCCAGACCCCTGCAACAACAGTACTGTCCCTCACCAGTGGACAGTATTCATTCTGTCTGCAGGACAGTCTCCAGACCCCTGCAACAACAGTACTGTCCCTCACCAGTGGACAGTATTCACTCTCTGTCTGCAGGACAGTCTCAGGCCTTCTTAACCAAATGCCAGGTTCCAGGACTTCTTCAACAGGACAGTCTTTCACCAGTGGACAAATCTGGCAAAATAACATCAAAACAGACAGACAAAGTACCAGCAAAACAGCCATGTCTCCTCAGTCCTTGGCAGCTCAGGGGGCAGGTCTCAAAAGTCCAGGGCAATTCAAAGCGGCCACCAGCAATCCTCTTAGTCTCTCTCTCTCTCCAC
>NW_027187460.1:37067488-37146573 GCF_028583685.1 Petaurus breviceps papuanus
AATCTACATCACCAGCTCCTCCCAGTTCAGGACTTTCTTTTCACATCAACAAGCCCATCCCACAGGTGGGATTAACAAACTCTGGGTTTTAATACAATCAATTTGAAAACCAAGCCAATACAGGGGAATCTTTAATTGCCATTACTATCACACCTTGGGCAAGTCACTTAACCCCAGTTGCTCTACCTCCCTCCTCCAAAAAAAAGCTTATCATTCAGCTGGGAAGATAAGACATTTGCACATGAAAAGGCAACAAGGATTTTTAATAAATTCCAAAAGAATGATATAACAAAGAAAATGAATTGTCCAAAACTGAACATAATACTCCAAAGATGTACTCCTTGAGGTCCTTTGTGCCTAACACAGTGCTTGGTATATAGAAGGCACTTAAGAAATGCTTGTAAATGATTGATCAAGAAAGCTATACCTCTCAGTGGTAGAAACTAAAAATAATTTTTGCCAAATCAATGGAGCCCCAAAACATGGTAACTTTCATGGTTGTCATATCATACTATATAATAGGTAGCCAGTAAACATGGGCAGCTAGATGGCAAAGCAAATAGAGCATTGGGCTAGAGTCAGGAAGCCCTGAATTAAAATCCAGCCTCAGACACTTACTGATTATGTGACCCTGGCCAAGTCATTTAATCTCTTTCAGCCTCAGTTTCCTCAACTGTAAAATGTGGCATAATAGCAATTGACTCCCAGGATTGTTGTGAAGCTCTAATGAGATAATATTTATTAAGTGCTGGCAAATAGCTGGCATTAAATGCTTGTTTACTTCCTTCAAGGGTATGTGAGGATTCCCCCCCCTCCCGCCAAATAAGGGTTATTCTCATATTTTTGAGACAGTGTCAGAAAATAGCCCCCTGTAAAACTGAGGTTAAGAAGAAAAAAACATGAATGGAACAGAGGAGAGACTTCATGAGTAATGGGGTAGACGCCCTTCCCCCAGCTTGAACAGGGAGGGAACTGTATTCCATGTCAAGTCTTTAAAAGTTTTGTGGCCCCAGAGCTAATCTAAAATATGTTGTATGGTAAGAATATCCCACCTATATGTTATAGCATCTTTTTGCTTTAACTAGGCCAACTCTTTTCAGGCATAAGATAGACTATGAATTAGTTGTACATCTAAAGAATATATTTTATAAGGCTGGGTAAAATTACATTTTCAGTCTGAGAAAAATTAAATATCAGGCTGACCTCTAAGGACTGAAGCAGCCTGGAACATTGTGTGTTTTAATAAGTAGAGAGTGAAACAAAATCCATTCTGTGGGTGTGTGTAAAATCTGTTTACACCATAATATTTTCTCATAGTTTTATCTTGGGATAGCTGGCTCAGAAATGTGTTTACTTATGCCCCCAGGAGCAAAAAAAAAATGATCTCTATGAGTAAAGGAAAACTTAAACTGCCATTTCTATTATTAAATTAAAATTTTTAAATGTTACATTTGGTGATGCTTTCATCTGTGTTCTCTCACATCATCGATCAAGGTGACCATGTGCCACTGCTTTGCAGCTAATCTGGATAATTTTTTTAATGTATTTAATCTGACCTTTCAGAAGGACTTTTTAAAAGTCCATAGCAAATCCTATAAAATGCATTGGCCCTATTTCCCTTGACACAATTCTTTTCAAGTTCCCTTGGAAAGAAATTATGTTAAAAGCTCTGGTCTGCTAATGCATTGTGATTATCTATCCCTTACTATTATATCCGCATCCCTAGATGTTGGCATTAGACTTTAATGTAGTTTGGACCTAGAGTTCCCAAGTTATTTCAGAAAATGGTAATGAGTCTAAAACACTGGAAAAGCACCTCTTTTTCCTCCCTGAAGTCATAGGGATGCCATTTGCAAATTAACTGAAAACAGTTGTGGAAGCTTTTGACGTAGGTTTATTATGATGTATCTGTGTGTGTGTCTCTCTGTATCTATATATGTGTTATTGCCTTATATTCCCTCCATAAAGATATTTAATAAATATTTATTCTTTGATTAATTCTTTATATACATACCCACAATAAACACATTTGTATGTATACATATACACATATATCCTGCATGTATCATACATACACACATGCATATACATGTATGTGTGTAATATAGTTAGTCTATGAACAATTTAAAAAAAATTGACTATGTTAAATTTTATGAGGGAGAGGGGCATAAGGCAATGTTTGTGACTTCAAGAAATTTATAATCTTGCTGGGAAGACAAATAAATATATGAAGAATTAAATAATCCTTAGCTAATTATGTAACCCTAAAAAGGAGTATCTTCTAATCCAGTTTCAGAATATACTGGAAGAAACCATATGGAGTAATTCAAACCTAGAAAATAGATTCTACATATAATTTTGTTGGGGAAATCAGGACAATTATACAATTTAGTTTAATTCAAGAAACTAATAATAATTCATATTTATTTAATACTTTAAAATTTATAAACTACTTTCCTCACAGAATCCCTAGTGGGTAGGTAAGTAAACATTTATTAAATGTCTAATGAGTGCAAAGCAGTGTACCAGGCTGAGAGGGGAGGGGATCACTATAAACATTAATATGACACATTTCCTGCTCTCAAAGTATATATTCTCTAAATGGGGAAGGTGAGAGGAAAGGAGAAAGGATACACACACACACACACACACACACACACACACACAGATAATTACAATCTAAGAGAGGATGAACTAAATACAAAAGAGAATGCAAACTCCAGAAGGCATTTTAAGTACTCGAGTAACATGATCAGAGTAGTCTACTTGAAACTGTATTTGGGCAGCAGCTTGATAGTTAGATGGGTAGGGGTGTGGACTAGAGGTAAGAAGAAGAAAATCATAGCATCCCAAGTTGGAAGGCACCTCCTGAGGGGAAATCTAGTCCAACCCATATCCGACAAGTACTTGTAGGATCAGAAATTTAGAACTGGAAGGGGACCCTAGAAGCCTTCTAGCTTAAACATACTCATTTTTAAAATTTGTTTATGTTTTTTTGTTTTTCTCCAGTTACATATAAAAACAGTTTTTAACATTCGTTTTTTAAAACTTTTGAGTTCCATATTCTCTTCCGCCCCTGCCCCATTGAGAAGGCAAGCAATTCGATATAGATTATACATATATAGTTATGCAAAACATTTCCTTAGTAGTCATAAACATACTCATTTAACAGATTAGGGAAGAGATTCTTAGCTACAGTGCAATTCCCAAAACATTTTTTTTTCCTTTTTGGAGGGGGAAAGGCAGGGCAATTGAGGTTAAGTGACTTGCCCGAGGTCACACACTAGTAAGTGTTAAGTGTCTGAGGCAGGCTTTGAACTCAGGTCCTCCTGACTCCAGGGCCAGTGCTCTATGCACTGCATCACCTAGCCGCACCCCAAAACATTTTAAAAAGCTTTTGTATTCTCCCCAAAGTCTTCTCTTCTCTAGACTAAATATCCCTGGTTCTTTAATTTGATTCTTATATGGTCTGATTAAAAGGCCTCTCATGTCCTAGTTACTCTCCTCTGAACAATATGCCTCATAAAATACGACTCTGAGATCTTGTATAGGCACTTACCTGTGCTCCAGGCATATCTTGACCAGGGCAGAGTGTAATAGTACCATATATATGACTAGAATTTTCTTCATTCTAAGATGGCACCAACTCAGTACCTTTTTCAATGCAGCTTAAGATAGCAGTAACTGGGGTAGAGAGGTGGCTCAGTGAATAGAGCACTGGCCCTGGAGTCAAGAGGACCTGAGTTCAAATTTGACCTCAGACACTTAACACTTACTAGCCGAGTGACTTTGGGCAAGTCACTTAACCCCAATTGCCCCTCCAAAAAGAAAAAAAAAAGATAGTAACTTTGTGAGGATACCGATGGAACACACAGAGTATCAGTCCATTATCTCTCATTCTTGACATGTCACTAGCCCATTTTTTTTTACCAAATGTATCTTTAAAGAATACATTACTTATCCTGAACAGTTTCTTGTAATATTGGTGTTATTGTTCAGTCATTTCAGTCATATCCAATTCTTCATGACTGCATTTAGGGTGTTTTTGGCAAAGATGTTGGATCGTTTTGCCATTTCCATCATCAGCTCATTTTACAGATGAGGAAACTGAAGCAAACAGGGTTAAGTGACTTTCCCAGGGACACCCAGCCAGTGAGTATCTGAGATCACATTTGAACTGAGGTCTTCCTGACTCCAGGCCTGGCACACTTTTCACTAAGCCACCTACAAGCTCACTTTTAACATGCAGCAGCCTATCCAAAACTGCCAGTTGCCTCTACTGTCCTTTGGTCATTTTTTATTCTAGATATTAGAAGACTGTTTAATGCATCTCAATTATACAACATCACTGGGAGAATAATAGTGTTAACAAACGATGGGCCTTTGTTTCAGGGAGAAGCTTGCAATCGATGAGAAAACTTTGCAGTTTCCCAAATGCAATCCAGGCAGTTCTCCTGTCTACTTATGAGCCCAACTCACTGTCCATTTTTAATATTTAATACATACACATATTTATAGAGACTGACAAACTTCTTTATAGATTTTTCTTTAAAAAAATGAATTTATTCATTTTTAGTTTTCAGTATTCACTTCTGTAAGATTCTGAGTTTTAAATTTTTTCCTCTCCCCTCCTCCCCCCCAGATGGCATACAGTCTGATATAGGCTCTGCAATCATATTAAACATATTTTCACATTAGCCTTGATGTAAAGAAGAATTAGAACCAATGGGAAGAACCATGAGAAAAAAAGAAACAAAACAACCAAAAAAAGAGAGCAAATAGTGTGCTTCCATCTTCATTCAGACTCCAAAGTTCTTTCTCTGGATGTGGATAGCATTTTCTATCATAAGTCTTTTGGAGTTGTCTTAGATCCTTGCAATACTGAGAAGAGCTAAGTCTATTAAAGTTAGTCATTGCACAGTATGACTGTTACTCTGTACAATGTTCTCCTGATTTTGCTCCCTTTATTTAGCATTAGTTCATTTAAGTCTTTCCAGGATTTTCTGAAATCTGCCTGCTTATCATGTCTTATAGCACAGTAGTACTCCATTACATTCATATAGCACAGCTTGTTCAGCCATTCCCCACTTGATGGGCATCCCCTCAATTTCCAATTGTTGACCACCACAAAAAGAGCTGCTATACATACTTTTGTACATGTGGGTCTTTTCCCCATTTGTGTGATCTCATTGGGATCCAGACCTAGAAGTGGTATTGCTGGGTATAATGTTCTTCCAATTGCATATCATAGTCTAGGAAATAGTCTCTAAAATTAGGGCCATGCCCTCCTTGGTGACAGTAGACTGACCTCATGCAGTGTGTGAGGGCTTGTCTCTAAATTAAGTGTAGCTTTCCTCTGCCCTGACACTCCTTCAGTGTGCTCCCACCTTTTACTATGCAAACTCTCAACTTCCTTCTGACCTGCCTAAGAGCAATTATAATCTTGCTAGTGTCCAAGTAACAACAGAAGAAGCAATGGAGGTACCACTGGGGAAATCTCCCCCCTGTTCCAGCAAGCACATCTTCCCTGATAGCAGATGCCTCTTGGAGGATGGGCTCTGTACTACTAGACTGTGACTGTGATTACTATGAATGATAACCCCACTCCCCACTTTTTCATTTTGGTGGTACAGAGCTTATACAGAATGAGCTGGCATGTGTGGGTTATGATCTACATCTCCAGTCATATCACATATTACTTTTGCTGAAGAATCTGACATTAAAGACCACCCACTCTTTCTTAATGTACACTCTTTCCATGTTTTATGTGACACTGCAGTCACACAATCACCACCTTGTTTTAGTCCCTCTCACCTAAACTATTTCAATAGCCTCCTGGGTCATCCCCAGTTCTCTTGACTTTTGTCTTGCCACTGGACTTCAGTGACTCTGGAAAAAAGAATGAGGTTTATGACTTTGTTCAGGTCCGCCTCACTTAAATTCAATTAACCTGCAAGTCAAAACATCACCCTCATTATGTCATTGATCTTCTTCTAAAAAGAAGGATGAACAACAAAGAACAGTAACTTCCTAATCAACCTCCTTGCCTTAGTGCTCCTCCCACTCCACTCCATTTTCCACAGAGCTTCCAAAGGAATTTTCCCAAAGCCTAAGACTGACCCTCTCACTCCTCTACTCAGTATACTTCAGTGACTCCAAATAGCTCTAGGATCAAATATTATTTCAACTTTATCTCATCCTTTTAAAATGTCTATTCATATTTTTCTTTCTCATGGTTTTTCCCTTTTGTTCTGATTCATCTTTCACAATATGACCAATGTGGAAATATGTTTAATCTGATTGTATATGTAAAGCCTATATCAGATTGCTGGATATCTTGGGAATGGGGGGGGGGAGGTAAAAGAGTGAGGGAGAAAAAAATTCGGAACTCTAAATCTTATAAAAGTGAATGTTGAAAACTTTTTAAAAATACAATTGGAAAAAATAAAATGCTCTTAAGTGGAAAAAGTGTCTGTTTTCATGTACATTTAATATTGTATGTGATAATTTATAAATAAATCTATTCACATTGTGTAGTTGTACTTAAAAAAAATGTTTTCCTGGTAGAAGTAATCAACCCAAGAAAGTTTGAAAACTTTGGAGCCAGAAGAATTAGATTCACGCACTCGTTTTTGACTCTAGAATCCACAGACATTCATTAATCTACTTAATTTTGTCTATATGAATTCTTTGGTTGATTTCTTTGGAGTAATGGCAGATAACACTTCAGAGGCTCTGAACTGTTCTGAGTCTTGACACAAGACAATGTCGTCTACAAACGAGCATAGTTAACCCATTTATGACTATTCTTTGAGTCTACTCATTCATGTAGTTCAGAATTCACGTAAGTGTAGTATTACCAAGCCCATATCTCCTCCACTTGCTCAGAAGTGTAACATGAGACATTTTATTAAGTGTTTTAATAAAATTTAGGCATTCTACATTTACAGAAATTTCCTGATCTACTAGCTGCCCTTTCAAAAAAAAAAAAAAAAAGGAAATAAGGTTAGCCTGGAAGAACCCGTTCTTGATAAATCCATTTTGGCTCTTGTGGATTACCATTTCCTTTTATAAAATGCTCACGGACTGTTGCTTTAGTTAAATAAGTCCTCAAGTTTTCTGGGAACTGAAGTCAAGCTTGTCAGTTTCAGTTATCAAGACTGTTATCTCCCCCTTTATGAAAATCAGGACATCTGTCCGGCATTTTGTGGACTTAGTGCAAACATTATTAAGGAGGACATTACAATACTTTAAATGAGGATATATATGAGCTTGAATTAGTTACTGTAAGAAGTGGTGATATAAGAAAGGTTATGGAGGCAGAAACCACAGGAATTGGCAACTGAATGAATTTTTCTTCTCTCTCTTTCACACATCCAAAGATGACTTAAAGGTTCTGAGCATAAGTGATTAGGAGGGCAGTTGTGACATCAATAAAAATAGAAAAATTAGGTGATGTTATAGGTTTTGGTCTGGAACAAGCATCAGGTTATTGACATGTTAAGTTTGTTGTACTGACCAGATATCCAGATGCTAATATTTGGCAAGCAGTTGGAAATGTAAGATTAGATCTCTGGGAGGAGATTGGGGATAGATTTAGAAGTCATGTTAAAAATAGTAATTGATCATATGGATGAGGTCACCAAAGGGTTGGGTATATCTAAGCAGAAAAGAGGGCAAAAGACAGAATCTTGGTGATATTTGCATCTCAGGGGTAGTAGTAAGATAACCATTATCATAATCTCCATCATCTTGGTTGACATTTACAAAGTATTTCAAGATTTTCAAAGTGCATTACAGACATTATTTCATTTGATCATTGATTTCATTTGATAGTTCATTAGAACAACATATGACTGCAGTGTCACATAAGACATGGAAAGAGTGGACATTAAGAAAAATAGATGGTCTTTAATGTTGGATTCTGCAGAAAAGTAAAGGATGACGAAAAAATAAAAGAAAAGGCTCCCGAAACTGGCAAAAGGAAATCATTAGTGATTTTGGAGAAAGCTGCTTCAGGACAGTAGAAGGGAGAAAGCCATATCAGAAAGGGTTAAAGAGTGATAGGCCATGAAGAAGAGTGGTAGTAGTGAACATAGACTACTTTCTTGATGTTTGGCAATGAAGGGGAACTTGCTGTCATCAGAGATAGTGTAGTATTATGGGAAAAAGAATTGATCATGTTTTCAGATGTAGTAGGTTCAAGTCCCAGCTTTAACATTTAACTGACTGTGACAAACTATTGTTCAGAGGAAAGTGCTTTGTAAAACTTAAAGACTGCTGTGTAAATATGAGCTATCCTTAAGAGCAATAGAGAGAAACATCACTTAAGGGGTTGGTAAGACTCGGTTCAGATTTTTTTCATGTGATTTTTAGTATTACATGTTTAGTCAGGTTTAGTATTATGAAGGCCTGTAGACTGAAGGGAAGGAACTAGTGAATGGAAACAATTGAAGATAAAAGGGTAAGTGGAGATGATTGATAGAGGAAAGTCACAGAGGGAGTGAGATCAAGGCCACAGGTAGAAACGTTGGTTTTGGAAGGGAAAAGGACTACCTTGTACTTTGTTCAAAGGCCCTTCCTTTTAGTCTCAGAAGAAATTGAGTGGTTAGAGGAGATGGGGAGGGCAAATTCCTGATGGATGAGTGTAATCTCAGTTTACTAGGAAGTCATGTCATATGCAGAAAGTTTGGGGAAAAGAATGGAGTTGGCACTTATACAGAGAAAGGAATGTTTAGAATTACCATTGTGGGATAAGTGATAGAAAATCTACAACGGGGAAGTGAGAAAACATCCTTAAGCTCATTGTCTGTGGTTTCCAAGTGTGGATGTGCCAAGAAAGTAAGCAAGTATGAGGAAATGGCACTTAATTACCTGGGAAGAGAGATGCTTAATAAATTCATGATCATATCATTTATCATTATTACCACCCCCAAGACAAAGAAATCTCGATAAAGAGTTGCAGCAGGTATGGATGCATTTATACTTGTACACTGAGGCTAGGATGAACTGAAGGTGACACATTCATTTCAGTCACACTTGTACATACTGTTAGCAACACTATCAGGAAGGGCATTGTCAGATGCCCAGTAGAATGATATATAAATATAAAATGTCATACGAACGGTAAAGCCAAGAATGGAAGAATAATTGGCAATGAACACTTATCTTTCAATAAATGATTACAAATGCACCATCCTTCAGTCCAGCTGATGGGATCCTAATACAAAAGCATTCATGGAACAAAAGAGACAGCCTTCAAAGGGATGGAAAACCTATGCTTAGTTAACTGAGCTCAGAGAAGGGATGATGAAAACAGACCTCCCCCCCACCCATACACACACCCTCTGTTAAAGTAGCTTAGTGCAAAGAGAGGATCAAGGAAAATATGATGGACAGAGTGTGCTGGGGAGAGATAACAGCTGGGTGATGGATGTTTAGAAATGAATGACAGGAATTGGACAGGACAACAAATACAGTAGAGTTGGGGGAGAAACCAGTACAATTTTTTGGATCAGCATGCAAGATGTTGATAATCTAGGGTAAAAGAGCAAGAATGAAGGCGGTGTGCTCAAACAGAGAGTGACAAGATGAAAAAGGAGAAGACAAATTCCTATTTTTAAAGAAGAGCTTACAACCATTCCCCCCAGCCCCCACCCAGAAAAGGCAATGCTCACACAATCCGGCAAACCTTTCGCATCCAAGCAAATACAGATTGAAGAGGCTGATGGTGGCTCTGTGCTACATAATAGGTTTACCCTTGTCCTAATTATTTTTTATGGATCGCTACCCAGAATGGATATAAAAACGAATGACTTTAACCTTTCTCTGAGGCTGATTGGAGTTTTACTATCTTTTTACTTTTTTCCCTTTCCAGATCAGTGGGGAAAAGTTTGTATAAGACACAATAAATTGAGCCATTGTGACCTTTTGGTATTTGTCTAAAAGAAAAATATAAGTGATAGTCCTTGGATGTCTTATTGATGAGTCTATCAGTAGAGGAACTTGAGCCACCTGACTTTCTGACTACATTTTGTGTGCGTCATACATTTTATGACTTAAGCATTTCACCATTTAAACACTATCTTCTCATAAATGGTTTGCAAATTTTGGGGAATGGTTAATTAATTCAGATTTACCTGACTAAACATGTCAGTTTCCAGTTTCCCTAGAACATTTTACTTTTAAATTGTTAAAATATAAGAATATGCTCTTCTCCCCAGACCCCCTCTCCCTCCTGATTCTATGCAGAAAAATATACTTGTTATCTATAAAGGTGCCTATCCTTACTACATCAGTTGTAATGGCCTAGTTTCCAAATATTTTCTCAGTAATACAGTTACCACAGTTACCATTGCAAAGATTTCAATTATAGGAATGATCAGCAGGGATTTTTAAAGGCTCTAACTATATTACTTGAGATTTTAGAAATGTGAGTGTAATTTCCCAATGCTTGAAAGATACACCTTCCCCTTAAAAAGTAGATATCAAGAAAGTTAGTGCAGTGGGATGCATTTTATTTTTTAACTTCTGGTTTTCACTTAAGGTGATGAATTAATGCATCCCAGTAATATATTTATTTGAAAAAATAAACTAGAAGAAAGACATTATAATAAGGGAGCCATTTTCCCACCCCTAGCCTCATTCATCTCCTATCTCTCTTCCCTAGAGTAATGTCTAGTGTGGAGACATAGAAAACTATTTCCTATCACTGACAATTATCTAAAATTATCAGTAATCATACAAGAGGCAATTATAACTCATTGAAGCACCAACATAATTATTACTCTGTATTCAATACTATGAACTTAAATTTACCTTAGTAGCTGGGATATTAAAAAGACTTTGTGTTGGCTTTATTATCAAAATTATTTGGAATTGACAGTCTAACTGTTGAATAATTTTATGTGGTTTTGATTATTAAAATGAAGTCTTGGTTAATAAGGACTATGATTGTTTATATTAGAATGTTTGAGCAGACCATCTGCACTTTTCAATTAAATTGGACATTTATTAAATGTCTACTAATATGCTAGTCACTGAGGATATAAAACAAAATAAAAGTGTCCCTTGCCCTCAAGAAGCTTATATTCTGCCATGGAGATATAAAAGATACACAGTCTCTTTCTGTAAATCAGGAACAAAGCAAATAACATTTTCCTATAGGAGTAAATTTACAGTCTTGACCAAGGATACCATATCTGGAAAATTATGGGTATAATCAACAACATCCATAAAAGCTACCAACTCTAAAACATTATTAAAATTTAAAATAACAAAGTTATCCTCCAACTTATTTAAAACAGACATGAATGTGCTAAGCACATTGGTTATATAGATGACTCCATTGTACTCTAAAGGGTCCTCTTTGTAAAGTATTGGGATATAGCATGACCTGGAGGGTCAGTGTGATGCTTGTAATTACTCTGAACTCTTTTCTTTTGGAAGAGTATATGTATCCTTAGTTGCTCAACTCTTTTCATACACCAGAGTAAAGAAATTGCTTTTTCTTTCCCCAGATTTGCCTCTGACTGATATAGTTCTAGGTAGTTTATATGGGTTCTTGTGGAATGCGTTTTGTTTCTGTCAAAATAAATGTTGATATTTTCTGTCTTTATAACACCTAAAATTTCCTCTGTATTCCTTCCTTTTTCCCAGAAGTTGCCAGAGAGCCATCCCTTATAAAAGATAAAGAGGAAGAGAAAAAAATCAGCAAAAATAATCAATGAATTGGAAAAATTCTGACAATGTGCAATGTTACACACCTGTGTCCCTGCTCCCCTCCCTCCCCCCACCTTTGCAAAGATTGGGAGGAGTGTGCTTTCTCCTATGTTTTATTTTGGACCAATGGCACCAGTTTTGGTTTCCTTGTAATTTTGTAATTTTCGTTTTGGGCTGTTTTTGTGGGGTTTTCCCCAAGTACATTGCTGCAGTCACTATGTATACTGTGTTATTGGCTCTGCTTATTTCACTTTGCATCAGTTCATGAAATTCCATACTTTTCTATATCTATCATATTCATACTTTTTGGAGTGCAGCGGTATTCCATTACCATATATATCACAATGTGTATCCCATACCCACATGTGTATAGTATACACATATACCATATTCATATACCATTAAATCTATTTAGCTGCTTCTCAAATGATGGGTATCAGCTTTGTTACCAGATCTTTCCTAATACAAAAAGTGCCACTATAAATATTTAGTTGTATATGGAAGTGCTCTTTTTATCAATTAAGTCTTTGAGGGATATGCTATAGCAAAATCACTGGGTCAAAGAATATAGACATTTTATCCTCTATTTGCATACTTTCAAGCTACTTTTCAGAAAGGTTGTATTAATTCACAGCTCCACCAATAATGTAGCAGTGTGCTTGTCTTTCCACAACCATTTATCATGTATATTGTCAAAGTATTCTACCTATAATTTGATATCTCTCTTAACTGTTAATGGAATTCTGATCCCCTTGTGTTCGTTCTAAATCAATTTTCTTTGAATTAACTGTCAAACTGGTCCCATTTCTTCAGTTCCCTTACCTTCATGTCTCCAATCAGTAATCACCTGACCTGTTCTCTGTTTCTTATCCTGGTATTGATATTGTAGTATTAACCATTTATAACCCATATATAAATTGTAGTATAAATATATACTATATATAAATTTGTATTGTGTAATTATATGTAAATTTTGAATGTGTATATTCTTTTTTCCTTCTCTCCCTTAAAGTTTTTCCTATGGTAAGCAAAGATATAAAAAATTAATTCCATTCACCTCACATATGTGCTTGTAAAAAATAATCATCATTCTCCTTCTCCACTATGTGACATGCTTTCTGTCTTGATGAGTTATCATCACAGAACCTCAGAGTTGGAAAAGAACTAGACTCCATCTAATCCAACCCATACCTAAAAAATATCCCCATTAGAACACACCCAACAAGTGGTCATCTAACCTTTTCTTTTGCAGACTGCTTTGATCTTCACAAAACCCTTGTGAGGTGATGCTATAGTTATCCACATTTTACAGATGGGGAAACTAAGGCCAAGAGATGTTAAGTGACTTGCCCATGGCTACACAACTATTGAGTGACTCAGATAGGATTTGAACCTATATCTTTCTGCCTCTAGGTTTAGTCCCTTATCTCCTTACACTGCCTATCTCCCAAGGAAGACCTTATGTCTCTTGGACTTCTGATAATTTGAATTATTAAGAAGTTCCTAAAGCCTAAATTTACCTATTTGACATTTTTTTCTTCTGGTATTTTTTTTTGTTCTGCTTTTTGGGATCAAACAAGGCAAGGCTAATTCCTTTTCTACCTGATAACCTTTCAAATATTTGAATCCCTTTCACCTTTTTGTTCTTCAGGGTAACTACCTATTTCCTTCAACCAATACAGCTATGGCTTGGACCCCAATGCAAGTCATCCTCATTCTGGCCTGCTTTCCTCTTGATGCTCTCCTGTTTATCATTATCCTTTTATAAATGTAGTACCCAGAATTAAACATAATAGTAGTGTGACCAAACCCCTTCCTTCTGCTTTTCTTAATGTAACTCAATATTACATCTGATTGTTGTTGTTGTTTATTTGCCATATTGAGTTTTGCCGAACAGCACCAAACACTAAAATAGAGGTCTGAATTGAGTGGTTTTGTAATAAAGCAGTAGCACCGTCCAGTGGGCAATTAAGCATTTATTAAGCATCTACTATGTTCCAGGCTCTGTATTCATTTCCAGGGCTACAGAGATAAAAGAGAAATAGTCCCTTCCCTCAAGTCTACATTCTACTGCTACTGCTTCAATGGGTAACATTGAATAGCCTGCCACTAAAGAAATTCTCACAAAATCACAGCTTTGGGGGAGAAATCAAGACACTCACAGATTATATAAACCAGCTACATTAATTTTAAATTTTAAAACTCCATCTGTTTTCAAGTGACAACAGCAATTGTTCTATTGATGCAGATATAAATGGGGGGGAGACAAGAACCCATCAGTAATTATAACTAAAATTTACATAATGGTTGGATTTTTTTCCCCACAAATTAACTAACAATTTACTGAAGAAAGATGGCTGTATTTATTTCCATTCTGCAGATGAGGGTGTTATGATAGAGAACTTTAAGAATGGATAAAACACATAACTCATTTAACAAGCACTTCGAGTTTATGTAGTACTGTTTTTGAAGCTTTGGGAGGCTACAAAAACAGCTCTTCAGTATTCTACTTTGCTGATAATGTATTATAAACTCTTGGAATCCTATTCAGAGGTACGATTGCAGCTACCGGAGGCTAGAAGGTACCAAGTATTAGGTGCTCTGAAACCATAGAATCTGGGTAAAATGGACACTCCAAGGTAATATTCATTGGAAATAGGAAGAAAAACTTTTTGTATTTGTAAGCAAGTAATTCATTTAGTGATTTAAATGAATAAAAATAGGTAGGAGAAATTGGATCTTTATTAAGCATAGACTCATCTAATTTAAGCTAATTGGTTTGAAGCGACATTTTCTATTAAATGGTGGTCCTGTCAGTCAATGGTATTTGCTCACTGACTCTGTCAAGAACTGTCACACTCTTGACAGCATTCTAGCAGCCTTCATAGTGTGTATTATTTGCCTAACACTCATTTTCTTCTGACCTAGTTAAGGTTTAAGTAGTTTAATTAGCCTAAGAATATTTTCAACTAAAATTAGCCTTGAGCTGAGAGTTGTTTCCATACTGTACCTGTTGTATTTTTACTTAGGCCCATTTGAAATTTGTGCTGTCTCCTATCCAAAGGTATCCTTAGATACTTATATAACTAGCTGTGTGACCTGAAGTTACCAAACCTCCATAGACATAATTTTCTTTTGTAAAATGTGGAGGTTGGAATAGGGAGGGCTCTTTGCCAGCATAAGTCTTCTGATCCCTTACAGACCACTGAGTAATTAAGGGAATAGGTAGTACCCACCTTGGGGGTATTCAGTAGACATTTATGTTATATCCTACTATGTATATGCAAGGCCTTGTGAAAGACAAAAATAAAACCATCTCAGTCTTCAAGGAGTTGACATTGTATTGGGGTGTATGTCTTGTACACATACTAGTCTATACATATTCCTTATTTTCTAGGGAACATGCCTAGAATACAGAGAGAGTCCCCAGTAGACTTACTTACTGAGTGACAGTGGCTGGGAAGGTAGCAGAATTCTCTTGCCAGAATAAATGCATCAGAAGTGGGGAAACTAGAGAACTTTAGCTCCAGGGGAACATTTCCTCAAAAGTGAATGTATTGGGGAGAGGTGATAAAAGCAAGAAGCAAAGTCTTATCCAATCAAGTATTGAACAGATGCTAATTTAATAAATAACAGGGGCTGAATGTTGTGCTAGGTGCTGGGTGGGATCATTTCTTTTCCTCTAGAAGCTTACAGTTCAATTAGACAAAGAAGGACCATATACATGGGAAAACAACCAACAGTACATGGCATTATTCTCTGGCACTAAGTAATGTTGCTCACTAAGTGAGTGCTACAAGAGAAGGGAAAGATTACATTGGGTCAGAAATTTAAAGAAATGTTTAATATCTAGGAATGTAGACCTGGGAAAGGATTGGGCCTTACCACCGTGCAGGTAAGGAAAGGGAGGCTCAGAAAAGTAAAGAGGTTCTCCCAAGGTCACACAGGTAGTAAGTAGGATTGCTAGACCTCATTGTCAGGTTTTTGACTCCAAATGAAGTGGCATGGGTATCAATAAAACAAACACACAATGAACTCTTTTATTCTTTTTACTAACCTGTATTCTTCTTTTTAAATAATATTTTATTTTACCCCAATTATATATAAAAACGATTTTTAACATTCTTTTAAGTTTGAGTTTCCAGCTCTCTCCTTCCCTCATTCCTCCCTGAGATGGCAAGCAATCTGATATAGCTTATAAATGTGAAATCATGTAAAACATTGTCGTATTAGTCATTTTGTGCAAGAAAACTTGAACCAAAAAAAAAAAGAAAGAGAAAAATAGTATGCTTTGGTTTATATTTAACTCACATCAGTTCTTTCTCTGAAGGTTGATAGCATTTTTCATCATGAGTCCTTTGGAATTGTCTTGGATCTTTGATTGATGATGGATGATTTGATTGCTGAGAACAACTAAGTTATTAACAATGTTAATCATATAGTTTTGCTATTACTTTGTACAATGTTCTCCTGGTTCTGCTCACTTCACTTTGTTTCAGTTCATATAAGACTTTCCAGGATTTTCTGAATTCATCCCGCTTGTCATTTCTTGTAGGACAATAATATTCCATCACAATCATATACTACAGCTGGCTCAGCCATTCCCCAATTGAAGGGCATCCCCTTACTTTCCAATTCTTAGTCACCACAAAAACAGTTGCTACAAATATTTTTGTACGAACGTGTTCTTTCCCTACTTTTTTTTTTTTTATCTTTTTGGGATACAGATCTGACAGTGGTATTGCTGGATCAAAGGGTATGCGAGTTTTATAGCCCTTTGGGCATAGTTCCAAATGACTCTCCAGAATGTTTGAATCAGTTCACAGTTCTTCCAGTATTGCATTAGTGTCCCAGTTTTCCAAATCTCCTCTAACATTTTTCATTTTCCTTTTCTATCATATTAGCCAATCTGGTGGGTAGTACCTCAAAGTTGTTTTAATTTGTATTTCTCTAATAAGTAGCTATTTAGAACATTTTTTAATATGAGTATAGCTAGCTTTGATTTCTTATCTGAAAACTGTTCATATCCTTTGACCATTTATCCACTAGAGAATGACTTGTATTCTTATAAATTTGACTCAGTTCTCTATAGATTTGACCAAGGAAAATTTTTATCAGAGATACTTCTATAAATCCTCCCCCCCCCCGGCCCCAGTTTCCTACTTTCATTCTAATTTTGGTCGCATTAGTTTTGTTTGTGTAACAAACAAATTTTTAAATTTAATATAATCAAAATCATTGATTTTACATTTTGAAATGTTCCTCTGTATCATTTGGGCCTGAAGACTTCCCTTATCCATAGATCTAACAGGCAAACTCTTCTATGCTCTCCGAGTTTGCTTCTGGTGTTAGTTACCCTTTCTGTCTAAATTGTGCACCCATTTTGACCTTATCAGTTCTTTTATTCTTGATGCTTTTCCGACAGTTATATCTGTGCAAAGATATGATCTTCTATACTGTGCAATTTGTAATCAGTCAATAAGCAGACATTTATTAAGAGCACACTATGTGCTAGGGAGTTCCTTTGAGAGGACATTTGAATTGGTAGGGGAAAAATTGTGTCCCTCAGTGTAATGGGAATGGGAATTTGAAGATCTTCCCTGCCCCTTAATAGACCTAGGAGGGAGTTTGAAGACCTCCCCTGCTTTGAAGGTAAATTCTGCCCCCTAATAGGCTGAATATAGTCACATGGAGCCTGTGATGGAGGGAATTTGCTGAAGGGTGAAGCAGAGCCCACAGGAAGCTTCCCTACTGTGAATATAAACTCTGCCCCCTAATAGGCTAAATATAGTCACATGGAGCATGTGGTGGGAGGAGTTTGCTGAAGGGAAGCAGAGCTCAGGGGAAGCTGGTGGTCAGAGCTAGCCTGACTATGGGGGAGAGAGGAGCTCAGGCAAGGAGATAGAGAGGTTTGTGAGTAAATATTGATATTGTATTGGTTTGTGGGAAGCCTGAAGGATGGTATGGCTCTCAGTGTTATTATGGCCTCTGAATATCTTTGGCACTGTGATGGAATTGGCTTACTGGTTTGGGTATTTTGTTTTCTGGTATCTAACTAAATGTTTTAATTCTGTCCTCTATCCGAGAGTTTGGTATGTTTTACAATCAAACACCATGTGATACTTATAGTCACGGCCTTTTTTGTGATCATGCTGCTGTAAATATTGCATTGGTGCTACATTCAGTAAGGGTAGAAAAGAGATGGAGGATAAAAGTAAAAGGGAGAGGATTAGAGGAGAAAAAGTAGTGATGAAGAAAGGGGAGGAAAGAGGACAATGGGGCCTACAGCAAACCAGCTAGGTATCTTTACAGAGGATTTGAATTAATATGGGGGGGGGGGGGGGATGCCCAACCTGGTACACAAATAAAGCATGGAATAAGAAAATAAAACATTTATTCTTGAATTTTAGAACACAAACAAATTTTAAATAACAATAAGAAGTAACAAAACAAATCTTGAAATTCCAGCTTTTTGAAAATTGCAATACTCATGATGCAGACGTTTAAAATTTACTCATCAAATGCAGTTGTTTCTTTCCACTTGATATGAGATCTTATTGTTTGAAAACAGAGGAAATAGAGATATTTTTAAAAATAAATTGTTTTTTATAAAATATGCATGTAGGTTATTTAACCTTTTGTAATTAAAAATAACTAAAAATATTAAAATACATTTAAGGATAAAATTATACTCCACATTCCTAAATTTCAATCTTATTTATAAAAGCTTCATTTTAAAAACAATTGATCCAGTTGCTACCATACATAATTGGATGAGACTGAACTGTCTTACTGTCAAAGCACAGATGCAAATGTTTGTGTAGAGACAGAAATACTTGGTTTGTGGCACAAGTTCACAAGCTGTTATGCAGATTTATTTGTTCATTGAACACATGTTTACATATGTATATATGTAGTAGTTGAGCATTATAATAAAATATAATTATACTCTGTTCATAAGTAACTAGTAGTTTGTTGAATAGTCTATAATTGAGAAAAATTTTACATCATATTTTTTCTTTGAAATTCACTGATTTTACAATGAATGTATGAAATAATAAGGCAAGTAATAATACTACCAAGAAAAACAAAAAATATATGCAGCATAGTTGGGCTCCAGGATCCTTTCAAAACTGCTAAGCCAAGAGCTATAAAAATGTGCATACCCTTTGATCCAGCAATACCAATTCTAGGACTGTATCTCAAAGAAATCATGGAAGTGAGAGGAGGACCAGTATGTACAAAAATATTTATAGCAGCTCTTTTTGTGGTGGCAAAGAATTGGAAATCAAGGGGATGCCCTTCAATTGCGGAATGGCTGAACAAGTTGTGTTATATGAATGTAATGGAATACTATTATGCTATAAGAAATGAGGAGCAGACGTACTTCGTAATAACTTGGAGAGACTTATATAAACCGATGCGGAACAAGGGGAGCAGAAAAAGGAGAACATTGTACGCAATTACAGACACATCATATCTCTGATGATTTGCTTTGATAGACTGGGCTTCTCTCAGCAATGCAAGGCTATCAGACAACTCCAAAAGACTCATAGTGGAAAGGGCTATACACATCCAAAGAAAGAATTAAATTCTGAATGCAGATTGAAACAAACTACTTGCTCTCTCTCTTTTTTGTTTTGTTTTGTTCCTTCTTTTTTGTTCATTTCATGGCTATAATCCTTCTTTACAACTTAACTAATGTTTAATGTGAAGGTATTTGTAGAATTTATATTGGATTACATGTCGCCATGGTGGGGAAGAGGGAAGGAGAGGCAGGGAGAGAAAATTTGGAGCTCATAATCTTGTGGAACTGGATGTTGTAAACTAAAAGTAAATTTTTTTTTAAAACTGCTAAGCCTAGTAATTTGTTCCAGATCTCCTACTCTGCTTGGCCTCTGCACTGGGCTCTTTCTTTGATAGAAATACAAAGAATAAACATTAAAAGAAATGACCCTACTTTCAAGGAGCTTGCCTTCTTTTGGGGAAGATAACATACCCTGTACCCATAAATATTCATACAGGATAAATACAAAATGAATAGTTAGGGTGATGAGGTAAGATAAGGAGATAGAGCATTTGAAGTAAGGGGGATCAGGAAAGATGGTGCTTCTTGAAGGAAGAAAATAATTCTATGTGGCAGACGTAAGGAAGGAGTGAATTTCAGGACTGGGAGCTGGCCAGTTCGAGGACATAGATATGAGAGATAGCATTTCCTGGGTGAGGAGCAGGAGGAAGGCAAGTGTGGCTGGACCATAGAGTAAGAAAAAGGGAGTAATATTTTTAAAAGCTTGAGTGTTCCCTTCTCATGCTTTCAATAAAGAATCCTTCAATGGATGTGAAAATGCTCTCATTTTTTTATAGATGGAAAAGTAGATTTTATTCTTAATGAGAAAAACACTTATTTTTCCATCATCCTGATGGAAAATTATTCCCTATTTTTTTTCCTCACTGTATCATTTAGGACTAGAAAACAAAACAAAAAAATCTAATCCTTTGCACACTCATGTGTGTATCTATATATGTGCATAATTTTTTTTCTACAATGAGGAAGAAATAAATTGAGTTGTGTGTTTGGGTAAAGAACTGGAAAGGAAAAGACAGAGACTTATAGGTGATTTGAAGTATAGAGGATGGAGGTTCCATTAAATAAAAGAAGAAAAATGAATAGGAATTGCCCATATTCTAATGTTTTATAGGGCCCTCTTCTGAAAATGAAGGGCAACTATGGGGCATAGTGAATAGAGTGCCATATCTGAGTCAGAAATACTAGTTTTCCACACACATAATACATGCTCACACATGTATAACAAGTGTGTGTACATAGGCAACACACATGTGTACACACATAGAATGTGTATATGATGCAAGTGTGTTCACACATGTTTGTGTATACATACATATAACACAACAAAAACATACACATAGAGTCACTATTGTAATAGCTTGCTGGTGGGTCTATCTATCTCATGTTTCTTCCTTCTCACATCCATCCTCCATTCAGCCACTAATATGATTTTCCTAAAGTACAGGTCTCCTCATGTCACACACTGCTCACCCTGCCCCTATACCCAACTCAGTAATCTCCAATGGCTTCCCATTGCTTCTAGGAGCAAATACAGAGTGCTCTGTTTGACATCAAAGCCTCTTACAACCTAGGCCCCTCCTGCCTTTCCAGTCTTTTTATACATTACACCCTGATGTGCAGTCGTCTTTCATCCCCTGGTGCTAACCTCCCGGCTGGTCCATGAATAAGATGCTCCGTCTCTTGGCTCTGGCCATTCCCCCTGGATATCCCTCATGTCTAGAATGCTCCTTACTGCTGACCTCTCTGACTTGCTTTAAGTCACAACTAACATCCCGCCTTTTACAGGAAGCCTGTTCCAACCCCTCTAAATGCCAGTACCTTCCCTGTTCATCCTGTGTCTAGTAGTTTTTATGTTCTTGTCATTCAGTCCCTTCAGTTGTGTCTGACTCTTCATGACCATATTTGGCATTTTCTCTGCAGAGATAACTAGAGTGGTTTGCCATTTCCTTCTCCAGCTCATGTTACAGATGAGGAAACCAAGGCATATATAGAGTTAAGTGATTTGCCCAGGGTCATACAACTACTAATTTTCAGAAGCCAGATTTGAACTCAAGAAGATGAGACTTCCTATTTCTAGGAGCAGTACTCAATCTACTGTGTCACCTAGCTGCCCATATGCTAGCCTGCTTTGTCCATTTATTTGCATGTTGGCTTCCCCATTAAGGGGAAGCTCCTTGAGGGCAAGGATGGTGGCCTCTTTTTGTATCCCTACCAGTTAGCATAGTGATTGGCACATAAAAGGTGCTTAATATATGTTTATTTTCTATACACACATATTTATCACTTTACAAACCTTTAGCTGGTATATAAATGTAACCTATTTTAATTATTCCCAGTCATACCTGTAGGCCTTGGCAAGATATAATTAAGGTACATAACAAACAATAGTCTCTTCAGGTGGTGCTCCATTTACTGTAAAGGGTAGGCATGACCATCTGACTGACATAACTCACTTTAAGTAGTATAAAATAGCAGTCATGGCCAAGGGCTTGGAGTCAGGCCAGAACTGGGCTTGAATTCTGGCTCAGACACTTAGTAGCTATGTCAATTTTGGTGAGCAATGTGAGTGGTAATAGAACATGGATGTCAAGGGGTTTTAGAGTTGAAGACTGTATTGTTGATCTGGTTAATTACAGGGTAGGCACTGGGAAGGAAGGCAAGTAAAGCCAGAGTACAGGTGACTTGGGAACCTGGGAGACCACTGAGGGATGGAGTTGATTTGGAGGTTATGGTGAGAACAAAGAATAGGTTTAGTAAGAGTGAGTCACATTATTTAAAGAGAGCTCATTATATGGCCAATGCTGTTCAAAGTAGGTCCCATTTCCTTCCTCCCTTCCCTCTTCCCTATACTTTGGTGTCTGGGGTTAGTGACTTCATAGATTGTGATTAACAGAAGAGACTGGATAAAAAATAAATAAATAAAGATTATTCTGTATAGAGAGGCTTTGATGTTTCATTGAATTTAAGTTTGTATTCATCCCCAGTGTGTGCTTTAAAAAAAATATTTATAATCTTTTCTAATCTGGTGACAGACTCATCTCCGCCCTGTGCTTACAAAAATACCTAAAATTTTCAAAAAGCTCAAGACGGAAATAGTCTTTTATCTCAATATGTTTTATGGAAGCAAAAGAATAAAAACCGTGCCCCACCCCCACTCAGAAGCCTAAATCCTGAATTGGTTCTATCTCAGCTTCTATTGGATGTTCCACAAATCAGACAAAAGCACAATGCGAAACTCCTCCCCCCTGCCCCATTCCTGTTGATTTCATGTTGTATAACATGGGGCAATATTTTAAATTGCATCTCAGCGTGTTACTTTTTGAGCAAGTTATAGAAGCCTGAAAATTGAAGCTTTCAAAGAGAAAGGGCCTCTTCAGTCAGAACTATAGAACTGCTTAGAGCACTACCTTAATAGTTGACATAGCCGAGGTTCAGCTCACATTGTTCTGAAGTTTTCATTATCAAATCCGCCCAGATTTCCCAATCCACAAAATGCCTATTCATGCACTTTTCTTAATGTTGAGAGCTTTCTGAATTTGTCAATTGACCTGCTAGACATTGCATATTATGTTACCTAAAATAACACTGTAAACCATGATAAAAGTGGAATTGTCAAATCACCTGCAGTTTTTTAATGGTTTTCTCTTTCATATGAACATTTCAATTTCAATTGCTGTCAGTTGCTCTAAATAAGAATCGATCTTTTTCTCCCCCCTGCCCCCCTATCCCCATCACTCTGAGTGCTTTCCAGGGAAGGAGCTAAATTAAATTAATCTCCAGAGCTCTGAGTTTTTGTATTTATTTATTTATAATCTTTTCTAATTTGGTGAATCTATTCAGCTAAACCAGCCTTTTGTTCACAGCACATTTCCCCCTCTACAATTCTACTCTAGTTATCAGTTATGATGGAAGATGTTTTATTAGGATTTTAGGAGATGCTTACTGAAGAAGAAAAGAATATTCCAAACATCTGATTACTGCCATAGTCTGTTTAAAGTGATAAAAATGTTTGTAACTTGAATTTTTCAAAGAAACATAAGTTGTAATCATTTTTATTAGGTATAAAGTAAGCAAATGTTTGTTTCTTGCACAGTGTATCATAGGATAAAAGTTATAGAATTGGAAAAGATCTTAGAGATTTTTAAGTTCATTTCCTTCAGATGAGGACACTGAGGTTCAAAGTGTTAAAGTGACTTCCCCAAGGTCACACAGTTGATAAGTGTGAGTCTGAATACACACACACACACACACACACACACACATACGCACACACTTTTTTTTTTTGCTAAATGTTTTATTTCCCTGGCCATATAATTGGCTATCACTAAATTTTGGTTGGATAGAGGGAGTCACTGCTTCCTCCTTTTATCTGAGAATGTATAGTACATAATAGATCCAGACTACAATATCACACCAAGTGAGTAGGTATTGCTAACAAATATTTCATCTCAATCTGAAAATTCTGTAAATTCAGCACATTTGGTTCTATGAAAAAAATCTTGATATGGACTTAAAAATTAGCTAACCAAGAATTAAGTAAAGGGTATTTACAGAAATGAGCAATGCTTACAAGCTATCTTTCTGTAAAAATAGTAAGAATATTAACCAACTACATAAGGAAATTTTTAATTGTTGCTGATTGATTGTAAAGTAGTTACTCAAAGTAACTAATAAACCATTGAAAAGATAGAGGAATATATAAGAATTAGAAAAACAAATAAATTGCTCACAGTGAGTATATGATTTCTAGTGAGTATAGAATTACCATGATTATATAACTCCTAATCATACTATGTAAAATTTAGAAAGAGCCATAGAGTCAGCTGGTGGTACAGTTTGTCAGGCTTGGAGTCAGGAATTCCTGAGTTCGAATCCAAACTCAGACACTTACTAGTTCTGTGACTCTCAACAGGTCACTTAACTTCTGTCTGCCTCAGTTTCCTCATCTATAAAATGAGGACAATAGCATATAACTCCAAGGATTATTGTGAGGATCAAATGATACGATAATCGTGAAGAACTTGCTACATGGTAAGCACTATGTAAATGTTAGCAATTATTATTAGTCAAGACGCCTGGATTTGAATCTTAACATTGTAATTTATCAGCTCTGTGTCCATGGGCAAAACCCTTCACCTTTATCATTCAAAGTGACCTCATGTGAAGATTGAGAATTGGATGATCTCTCAGGATTCTTCATCCAGTGATGAATATCAATTCCATTTTCCAATATGTTCATAATGCCCATTCATACACATAGCAGTGATCCTTTACCTCATCTTCTTGAGATATAAAGGGAAGCAATAAATGTCATGGATTATATAACATCAATAATTGAATGAATGCTTTTTGCTGTTAGCTTTATTGTGGAAAGAGGTCCACAGTGCCAATAAGGGCCTTCCTTGCCAATTGTGAAATATGGTAAGGTTTGGGCTAGCATAAGATGGGAGAGTCCCAATCAGCTAAGAGTTTTTAGGAAAATTCTAGTGAACAGGGGAAGCCACTCCCTTCCAAGACAGTCCCTTCTATTCAAGAATAATTCTGGTGATTGGGAAATTTTTCTTTAGATGACATCTGTTTCTCTTCCACTTCCACCTATTGTTCGTAGGTATGGCCTAGGGGATGAAGCAAGACAAATCTTATCCCTCTTACAGGTGACAGCTCTTCAAATACTTGAAGAACGTTTTTATGCCACACTTCCACTCTGACTCTCTTCTTCTTTAGGTTAAACACTCCCCAGTTACTTTAACTGGCACTTACAGCCTTCAATTCTTATTCAACTTTTATGGTCTTCAGTTCCCTTGCTATCCTGGTCCCTCTCTTCTGCACTTGAAAGCTTGTCAATGCTATCTCGTAAGAACATAAAAGGCATCTTATTCAAGGAATATGCTCCCAATTATACCAGTTGTCTTTGTGCAGACACTTGACTTCAGCTGAAATCTCAGAAAACCATATTAAGTAATCAAATATAACCGACTGTTTCATTCTTTTCTTTTGTGTGTCCCCCACACCTAACATAATGTTTTGCACATAGTTGCTCAATAAATATTTGTTGAACTGAATAGTTGATGATAGAGTGAAGGAAATAACAACTCTTGACTGGCATGGTGGCACTCCTATGAACACAGTAGGTACCTGATAAGTACTTATTGAAAAAATGAAATTATATCTTTCTAGTACTTTTCCCCCTTTGCTATTAAAGACGTACTGCCAGTAATGGAAATAATCACTTCAGGTTTCTTAATTTCCCTTTATAATGCATTGCTGGTAGGTGAGCTTATTTTCTGATATTAAATCACATGTCAGTGCATGATACAGAGCCATTTACTTGTAAGAAATCTCACCAAATAACATTAATGGATTTATTTTAAATTGTTGTTTGTAAAATGAAAGCAAACTCCAAATAATTACACAAAATTGTTTTTTAATGTTTGAATAATTTTTCGATCATTAGATGCCACCAAGCTCTTTAATATTGAGGTAGAACCATCAATTGAACATAACAAATTGTTACCTTGATTATTTTACCATATTGCTTACACACACACACACACACACACACACACAGGCATGCACACACACAAGCATGGTTATGGTTTGTGTATTTATATAGTGCTTGTCACATGAATGTCTTAAATATAACAAATGTGCTATTCTTACTTGAAATGATACAGGTGGTAAGGAAAATATCCTTTCCTTATACTTCTGTCAACCCTAGAACAAAACTAATGACCTATAGTGGGCCAGTTTAATTTAATAAGCATCTATTTAAATGACTACTACTTTTTCCAGACACTTGTATAAGGCTCTGGGATAGAAAGACCCAAACAAAACAATCTTGCCTTTTAAGGAGTTTATATTACAAAGAGAGGAAAAAACATGTATTCAAATAAGTAAATGCAAAGAAGTTTTTTTAGGGGACATGGCTTGGCAGAGCACTGAGGAGAGTAGGAATGACCTCAAGCAGAAAATGATACCTTAATCGAGTCTTCTAGGGAGCCACACTGTCCATGAGAGTCACTGGTCAGGAAAGAGAATATATAGATGTAGGGGACAGCCTAGACAAAGCATGTCAGGGGAAGATGTGATGTCATGTATGGGGGGATGACAGATGGGTCAGTTTAGCTACTGCATAGAATTATGAGGAGGTAGTCAAGTAAAGAGAAAGTAGTTAGATGGATCAGTGCAAAGAGAGCTGGGCTTAGAGTCAGGAAGACCTGAATTCAAATTTGACCTCAGACATTTCCTAGATGTGTGAGCCTGGTCAAGTTATTTAAGATCTGCCTTTATTCATTGGAGAAGGGAATGGTCAACCACTTCAGTATCTTTGCCAAGGAAATGCCATGGACAGCATTGTCATGCTACGGTCCACGGGGTCACACAGAGCTGAACAAAATTGAAAAACAACAGTGAAATCAAATAAGCCTAGAAAGGTAGACTGGAGTCAGTTTGTAAAAATGTTTTAAATGTCAAAAGTGTTTGTATTTTATCCTAGAGGTGATAGGAAACTCCTAGAGCTTCTTGAGTTGGGGAGTGATATGGCCAAGTCTGTGCCTTTGAAATAGAAATTTTTCAGTTGTCTACAGGACTAATTGGAGATAGTGAATTGGTTTTAGAGAAGTAGGGAGCTTTTGGACTTCACCACTTAGCACAAATGTTCTCTTAGCGAGTGATTTTTTGGTTGTTTCTGGTTACACCAGAGGAATGAAAGGCAACCCATGCACAAAACTTGCATATCTGAAGACAGATTTATTGGGATGAAATTTGGGGGTGTACTCAGCTGGTCCTTCATTTTGAATGAGAGTGAACATGACTGCTGAAGAATGAGCCTATGAGTTCTTTCCTCTTAGTATGTGTCCACCCAGGCCTTGGGGATTCCTGATTTCTAGCCTGCTGCTGATTCCACTTGAATAAGTACTAACAGCTAGGACACAGGGTCTCAAAAATTATAACAGCCTGAAAGTAGAGGGGAGGCAGGACCCTAATGAAGTGTCCCAGAGATCTGTCCCTGGTTCTGTTCTGTTCTATTTTTATCTATTATTCAGATAAAAGCATAGATACAATTCTTTTTGAATTTGCAAATGACAAAATCTAGACAGAAAGTAATGCATTTGTCTTATGATTCTGTGGATCTCTACCATTCTCTCTTTCTCAAAGATTAATAGCAGTATTATGGTCACATCCACCAGACCTTTCATTACTCTGGGATGTAGTTTATACTAACCTGATAAACTAAACTCATGGAAGGCAGCTAGATGTTCTCTTTCTTTTTCCTCAGTTGTCTTCAACTCTGCTCAATCAACAAGTTAGTAGTCATTTATTTCACACTGAACAGGAACTCTCTTATAATCTCGCCCATAAGAGGTTTCAACTCACCTCCATTTTACACCCAGACATCTTGAGAAACTAGTTTGCACCCAGAAGCTAGATTTCCTCACAACCCGTTTACTCCTCAACTCCTTGAAGTCCATTCTCTTTACTGAACGAATTCTTCACCAGTGACTTATTGCCAACCCCAATGGACCAGTCTCTTCATCTTCCGTCTCTCTGTGTCTTTTGACTGTTGATCCAACCCTTCTATATCTTCTCTCTTGGCTTCTGTTACCAAGCACACTTTGCCAACTCTTTTACATTTCAAGATATTCCTCTGGTTCCTTTGCAAGTTCTTCCATGTTGTAGTTGGCATTGGTCAAAGTTCTGTTTTTTGATCTCTTCTCTCTCCACCATCTTTCCATTAGCAATGTCCTCCTCTTCCATGACTTCCAAGGCCATACATATGACTTCCAAATCCTTAATCTTGTTGCCCAAATCAGCATTTTGAGACAATTTTTCCTGTGTGTCCTGCCAGGTCAGATTTAAAATTTCCAAAACTGAAGGAAGTTCATCTGTATCCTCCCTTTTGTCAGTGGCACAGTTACCCTCAGTGTCATGTTGTTTGTTCTTTCTTCCTCACTTTCTACATGTATTGCTTGCCAACTCTTATGGATTATAGTTCTATGTTATTTCTTTTCTTTTTTTTTTTTTAGATTTTTGTTTTTTGCTTTTTGGAGGGGGAAAGGTAGGGCAATTGGGGTCAAGTGACTCACCCAAGGTCACATGACTAGTTTTGTGTTGTGTCTGAGCCCGGATTTGAACTCAGGTCCTCCTGACTCCAGGGCCAGTGCTCTATTCACTGCGCCACCTTCCCGCCCCTATATTATTTCTTAAATCTATCTCCTTCACAGTGCCAGCAACTTTAATCCAGATTCTCCTTACCACCATGTTGCAGTAGCCTCTTAATGCATATCATGTGCCTAGTCTCTTCCTCATCCAATCTGTCTTCCAAAACATCTATTTCCAGGTTTAAACAAATTTATCATATTATTCAGAAGTCTTTATTGTGGCCCCCATTGTCTGCTTAATAAATGCCCAACTCCCCAACCTGGCATTCCTAAACAATCCCAGTCTGTCTTCTACTTGCATCCAGACTGGATTACTCACTGACCCCTCTACACATTCTGTACTTTTCTGCCTTGCTACTTTTCTTCTCATAGAGTTATCTATACTGGAAATGCCCTTCTTCTCCATCATCACCACCCATTATTTCCTGGTACTCTACCCTGAAGACTCAGCTCAGCTCTCTCTTCTCCACAAAGCCATTCCCAAGTCCTCCGGTTAAATATAGTATTTCCTCCTTCAGATTTTGCATAGCACATTGTATCACTTTATAGACATGTTCTATTTTAGAATATAGTCTATTTAGGCAATTGCCCCTTGTGCTTTCCAAGTGTGATACTCTCTTTTATTTTACATTTTCATATCTCCCAGTTCCTAACTATGTTTGTACACAGTAAGAGCTCAATAAATTGTTAAATTTCAGTCTCATATTATTCTGGCCAAGCTTGGAAATAGTATACATTTTTGTCCACACAGTGATTATTTGCAGAGGTTTTTAGTGGTCTGTGGTTTTTATTATCTAGGTTCTACTCACCATTTCCTTTAGTATGGTCCATTCTCCTTCCTTTTCTCTCAGTATCCTGTTTCTCTATTCTTCAGATCACTCACCATATGGCTGCCAAACTCTATTCCTAAAGCATTGGACTAGACATGTCACTTCACTGCACAAGAAGTTCCAGTGGTTTCCTCTTACCTCTAGGATAAAATACAAGCTCTTCTTTTTGGCCCCTAAGCCTTTTCACAATTGGACTCCAGTTTAAATGCACATTACTCTCCATCACACAGTCTACATTTCAACTAAATTAGTGTCCTTGCTGTTCTCCATACACAGCAGTCTCTTTCCAATCTCTGTGTCTTAATACAAGCTGCACCCATTTTTGGAATGAATTCCCTCCTCCCTTTCACCCCTTAGAATCCCTGACTTCCTTTAAAGCTCAGCTCAATTGTTACTTTCCACAAGAGGCCTATACTAATTCTCCTAGTACCCCACACCCCCCCCAAAATTATTTTTGTGCGCATTTCAGTTTTCCTTACCTGTGTTCATGTTGTTTCCTTCATAATAGATTATCAGCTCTTGGAAGGCAGTGCTCTGTGCCAAAAATGTATTATGGACTATTGTCACACTTAACAGAACAGATATATACATACATACGTGTATTTTCCTCAAATCTGCAATTATACTTGTATCAATCTTAGCAAAAAATCTCACCTCCTACTTCACCGACAAGATTAAAATTATTCTCTATGAATTGTCTCAATTTCACTTCTCCACTTCTCCCTTTCTCTCACCTTCTTTCCTCTAGTCTCAGAGGTGATCTCCCGTTTTTGCTAAAGCTAACCCTTCTACCTGTATGTATCCTTGATGACTATATCTTTAGTCTTGGTCAAGAAATCATTCCCTCAGTCTCAGGGATCTTTAATATCTTCTTGTCTATTCACTGAAAAATAGTTCATCATCCTAAAAAAAAAAAATCCTTCTCTTGAAGAAGTCATTTCCTCAAGCTGTCATCCTTTCCCTTCTTATCTCCAAATACTATGACTTTGTCCCCCATCTCCATCTTAAACTCTCCACAGTTCAATTCAACTCAGTAAACATTTAACAAATACCTCTTATGTGCTAGGCACTGTTGTAAGTGCTAGGGTTACAAAAAGAAGCAAAAGATAATCCCTGCCCTCAAGAATCTCACAATTTAATGGAAGAAGGCAATATACAAAGGGAAGCTGAAAAGGAAGTGTGGAGGACCCACCAGGAGGTATCTGAGGGGCATTATGTTCCATCAAACAGAGCTGCTGATGGAAAATGGAGGGTTATTTCCTAGAAAATAAGGTTTTGGCCATTTATTGCTCTGCCTTCAAGCCCTACAATCAGAGGAGAGGAGCAAATGAAGGAATTAAGAAAGTATTGAGTATCAAAAGTTGAGTCAACCTGCATGGTGATAAGATTTCAAGTGATCAGCTTATCCTGAGGGAGGCATGATGTTCCCAGCAGAGTTCATATCCTTTATCCTTCTTCATAACCTCTCTTCCCTTGGCTTTTGTGATCCTGTATACCCAAAGGTTCTTTTTCACTTCTTTTTGCTTTTTTTCTTCTTTTGTTTCTTCATGTTCCTCGTGTATTGAGTATTCCTTAAAGCTGTCTCCCAGAACTTCCTTTCTCATTCATTCCTGTGACTTCAGTGATCACCCTCTGTCTTCTTTCAGTCTATCCCCTTTTCAATCTGTCTTCGTCGACACTAGCTGAGTGATCTTTCAGATGTACTCTGGTCATATCACTTTTCAATTAAAATTTCACAGTGGTTTCCCATGGTGGATCATATTTCTAATTATGTCATTCAAGTCTCTCCAGCCTATTATATAGCTTCATATTTATACTACTACTCCTGCCCCAGTAGACTTCCCTACAGTTCCATTAGCCATTTATGGAATTTCATAGACACAAACTGGGAGTCAATGATCTACACAGGGATTAACTTTCATTTGGTGGTAGTATTAACTAAAGGGAATGGAAACAGCAGAGAACAATGGAAGTGAGGTGAGGTATCTACTATGCTACCATGGAAAGAGGCCTGAACTTGGAGTCAGAAGACCTGAGTTTGAATTTCACATCTACTACTTACTATTGGGGTAATCTTGGACAGGTCACTTGACTTTGGACCTCAATTTCACTGCTGTAAAAATGAGAGTGTTGGTTTGAATAATCTCTCCAGTCTTCCTGTTGTAATTTTTTGAGTAATGTAGAGCAGTGATTCCTTCTTATGTTTTTTTTTTTACTCCCCAAGAGCTCTCCTATTATCTGTAAACATTATATCAAAATATTATGTATTATTTTTGTCTCTCTGTGATATCTCCCATTAGGCTATGAGCTCCCTGAAACAGGAACTATTTATCTAAACTTTGGCCCTTAATACATGTTTGAATGAATAAATGAATAAAACTTGAGTCATCATGAAATTCTCAAAGTAAAATTAATGAATTCTAATCTATTCTAATCTAAGGGCTATATATACTAATTATGTGACATTTTGAGAAGAGAAAAATGAATATTTTGCAATCAATAGTAAAATATCTCAACTTAGGAGAAACAAAACCCAACAATTGTGGGATTCCTGACTTTGAGACTGACTAGAAGCTTGATAATCCTAAATGATGGGCTTTATTCCTATTCGAGCATTTCTAAAGGAGTTGCATTATTTCCTGTCACGAATCAGTGACCTACATTGTGCTCCATTTTAATTGAATCATTGCCCTTAACATCAATATCTCCTCTTTTAACATACGAGTTATCCATCAACACTGGCAGTCACCCTTAATACAATCATATAAAATTATATTTTTCATTAATTGCCTCATAACTGCTCATTATAAGCTTAAACATACAGACTAAGCACAAAGTTAGTTGCTTAGACCACTGGTGAATCTTTCTCTTTCCAACTGAGTTTATTTGTGACCTGTTATGTTTTTATGTTTTTATTTTCTGTGGTGGTAGATTAACATTTGGTATGCTAGGTATATTCAGACCTATTTTTCAAGTGAATTGTGTTGCAGAATAGTGTCCTAAGCTGATGAGTATTGGAACTTTAAGACATTGAGTCATGACCCATATCGTTCTTTCTTCAGGGTCTTGGTAAATTTGGGAAAACAGAAATAAATAAATAAAGTTCTTGCTTTGAGTCAATAAATCAATGGCTGCCATCAAGTAAGAGCAGGATATGGGCTTCCATATATATTAGATAAGAAAAAGGATATTTGTATGAGAGCTCAAAAGAATTCCCCTGAACAAATAAAAGAATTCTATCCATCAAGTATTTCCTGAATACCTAAGTAGTGGCCAGTGTGGTGCTACAAATATAGGAACACAGAAATACAAAAGAACTATAAAACATAACTTCTGTACCTCTTACTGAGGAGACAGGACTCATACACAGGGAAACAGGATAATATAAAATAGTATTAATGACATCTGTGTAAGTGAAGTAGATGAGGTAGGGCATACCTATCCCAGAAAACAACCTCAACAAAAAGTGTAAACATATATGATATCTTAAACTTAACTAAACTCAAAATTTAAGTACCTGGTATTTCTTCCAAGCAACCCTTCAGCAAACCTAAAGATGTGCCCATTTTCCTCCTGGTTACAGTCTTTTTTTGCTTCTTTTATTCCCTCACCTTTCTTCCTTCCCCTAGTGGGGAATAGAAAAGAAGTCTAGATCTGGGGTTTTTAACGTAGTGGAAGATGTTATGGATAGATTTCAGGGAGTCCATAAAATTGGATAGGAAAAAAATTGTATATTTTCACTAACCTCTAACTAAAATTTAGCATCTCCTATAATTTAAAAACATTATTCTGAGGAATCTGGTGACTGTCAAAGAGGTTAATGACACACAAAAGCTTGAGAACTATTGGTCTAGATGAAGGAAAATAACATTTTGTGAACTTTGGTCTCTTTCTACTGCTGATGAGTTCATGTATGGGAAAGTGGCAGATGTATGATCCCTAATCTTTAAGTAATTATCTAAAATATGAGAATCAAATCTCAGGATGAGCTTTTTTCCTCCTTGGTCTTACAGAGATGGAGCCTATTAGCATCTTAAATAGCAAAGTTACCTCACTCTCATGTCTGAATAGCCCCAGAATGTTAACTTATGCTAATAACCCCCTTCACATATAATATGCTTGCCCTCCATCCAAAGTAGTAAAGATCTTTTGAATTTTTCAAAGATGCTCCTTGATGTCTTCAAAGAAGGGGGCATTTATTCTATCATGGAGAGTGCTATTCTTAACTAGGAAGACACTCTCCCTCTCTTTTTACCTCTGTAGATTCCAGGTTACTTAGGTATAAGAAAAATCTCTACACCAAGGCCCAGTCTGCTGACCTTAGAGTCTTACCAGCCCTGAACTACTTCTGTAACCAGGCCAGACAGTTAACTCATGTGCCTTCTTTTTAACAAGGCTAACAAAGGAAAATCAAACATCAGAAACCCCATAAAACAGAAACCATAACAGCTGTACATAGCACAGAAGGACATTATGAGCTAAAAATGTTTTAAATTAGTCTTTAATGTGAAATTCAAAGACATTATAAATCCATCACATGAATAGGATTGTAATTTCTCATCGATAGAAAGAAGCACTTCCTAATAGGAAGGATTTGTTAATAGCCTAATGGATCAGTAAAGGAAGTATGTCAGGTTCTTCTTCCCTACCCTTCCACCCCTCCCCAAGGTTTTTAAGGGGAAGAAGCATATCTGTCTTAGATGTTTAGGTGAAACCCACTGAAAGAGAGGAATAACAATGAATTTGTTTCCTAGGTAGGTCATTTTTCTGTGCTTTTGTCTAGTTGCTCTTATTCCTTTGGGAATGTTGCCTTGGGTACCATATGGTAGGTTAGCATTCCTCCCATTTAATGGATTGGGTGTGAAGAATAACTCCATTGTTCAAGGTCCTGCTCAAATGCCATTCCTTATATGAAACTTTCCTTGACTATTCCAGTCTGTAAGGATCCCTTCTTCCTACAAATTCCTTTAGTTCTTATTGCCTGGCCCTTAATCACAATAAAGTTCATTGTTGTTATTTAATTTATTGTAAGTTCTTTAGGTGCTGGATTTGGAATTTGGAAGCCTGGGGTTCTAATCCCACCTCATACTTTTACTAGTTGTGTGACTTTGGCTGGGTTATTAGATCCCATCTGAGCCTCATTTTTTCCATCTGTAAGAGGAGAACAATAATATATATAGTACTGACCTCACAGGCTGGGCAGTGCAGAGCTCAACTAAATAGCACAGTAGATAGCGTACTCATCCTGGAGTCAGGAAGATTCATCTTTGTGAGTTCAAATCTGGCCTCAGACACTTACTAACTGTGTGAGTGACCCTAGTTACTGTTTGCCTAAGTTCCCTCATCTATACAATGAATTAGAGAAGAAAATGGCAGACTACTCCAGTATCTTTGCCAAGAAACCCTGAAATGGGGTCACAAGGAGTCAGACAAGACTATAAAACTACTGGATGACAGCAACCTTGACCTCATGGAGTTGTAAGATTGAAATGAGACATTGTACAAAAGATTCTTTGCAAACTTTAAAACACTATATAAATATAAGTTGCTGTAACTAAATCTCTGTTCCCACCCACTTTCTCCCCCTAGTACTCAAGGACAGTGCTATGCATATTAGATAGTTAATTTTTATTGGTTGATTGGCTCATTTCCTAATGATGATGGAATATCACCAAAGGGAAGCTTGTTGGATCTTAGAATGATCATCTTGGCCCTTCATTTTGTATATTGTATGTAAGTTTCCTGCCTTATACTTTTTTCACTTGGGCAATCTAGCTGAGTCAATATAAGAATACATTATCAGAGAAAAAAAGGAATGTCTGGCATATGGTTTGCCTTGGGCACCAAGACCATTTGGGAATTACTCTTAATTTCTTGCTTTTTTCAAATGCCTCTGTTGATGTATATAGTGCTGTATTTGTTGTGCATTGCTATAGTTTTACCTATATAAGAAAATCTGGGCATCTGGGTAGTTCAGAGGACAGCTAGATAGTGCAGTAGAATGAATGCCAAGCCTGGAGTCAGGAAGACTCATCTTCCTGAGCTCAAATCTGTCTTCAGACACTTATTAGCTGTGTGGCTCTGGGCATGTCACTTAACCCTGCTTGCTTTAGTTTCTTCATCTGCAAAATGAGCTGGAGAAGGAAATGGCAAACCACTCCAGCATCTCTGCCAAGAAAACCCCAAATGGGTTCACAAAGAGTCAGATATCACTTAAAAATGACTGAACAACAACAAAGAAAATCTGCAGGACAGATTATTTGCATTCAGAGGAAACAGGTATGCAGCAGCTATTGATAGGTGTCCATGGAACTTCTAAGACCACTGCGTTGCCTGTCTTCCCTATGCTGCAGATGAGCAAAGTTGCCCCCTTCTGCAACTGTTCCCGTTGCTTCGTGATTTTGTCACATTAAGCATCTCTGTCTCCCATCTCCGATGGCTGCAGTTCAGACCTACCACTTCCAAGTCAGCCTCAATGTCCTTGATCACAAATTTGTTTGCTTCTTATTGGGAGCTGGACTGGATTTCCTTATGACAATTCCACAACTGCTTAGCATTTGATACTGAGTATTCCGGGGTCTTATGTTTGACTGGTTGCATTTCTACATCTCATTGTGGGCAAATCTTCCATATTAAATATTGCTCATTAATGGCCCTTATAAATCAGTATAAATAAGAGTATCTTTGGAAGCTCTTAATGTCTTACCTAACTAGAAAGGAATTAGAGACCCAAAAGCAAATTGAGCCACACTATATCAGTTTCCCAAAGAACATGATTAGTCTTTTTACTGCTGTTTTTTTACATCTTTGTTAATTACCATATCATTGACCAGTGCTCAGCAAGTTTTCAGCCCAGTATTAAGGGGGAAATCATTAGCTATCTATGTATAGAATTTCCCTCTGTAGGCCAATTCATCTCATGACTTCATTCTTCATGCTTATTCTAAGTCCTTGGAGTGGGCTCTGTCTGGTCATGCAGTATCCTTTGTGTGTCTTCTTACATGCTCATTTTGTGAACACAGTCATCAGCATGCAGAAACTACTAGATGACTGTCTCAAGGACTTTTGATTATTATGCTTGTAACCCTGTTGAGATGAAAGAATTTCCCAGAGGTCAAGAAGGATAGATGCTTCCAAGTCCCATATTGTGTACTTGAACATAGCTGTATAGAATGCATTGAATAAAACTGGACCTATTATGAAGCCCCACTTCTCTAACAACAAAGAATGAGTTGCTGTCCAATTTAGCCCATTATTAACTCAATTTTGATCATCCATGCTATCTTTGTATTGAAGAACTCAGAGCAGCAAACCTTGTTTTACTCCCTGGACATTCTCTCACTAGCCACTTTTCTGCCATGTACTTACTTCTCCTTTCCCTCTCTTCTTCCCTCCCTCCCTTCCCCCACTATTTTCCAGGTCTGGAACCATAATAAAAATGTACTGATATTGCTACTGGAAACAGTATGTCAAATATACTCCCTTATGCCTCCACTTACCATCCCTATAACTTTCCAAACTAAAGCACCCTTCCTTGGCCACTATCCTCTATACGTATTGTCTTCCCTGTTAAAAAGGAAAGCTCCTTCAAGGCAACAGTTCTTTTTTCTTTTGTACCTGTATCTCCTTACCTAGAAGAAAGTTTAGCCCATAGTGAGTGCTTAATAAATCTCCTTTAAGGGGCAGCTAGGTGGCTCAGTGAATAGAGAACCGGCCCTGGAGTCAGGAGGACCTGAGTTCAAATATGGCCTCAGACACTTAACACTCACTAGCTGTGTAACCTTGGGCAAATCACTTAACCCCAATTGCCCTGCCCTCCCCTCTCAAAAAAAAATCTTCTTTCATTCATTCATTTTCTATATGCCAGATGATATACAGAATGGCCTTAATGGTGAAGAGTGCAGTTTGTTCTTAGCATTCCTCATACCCATTTTAAATATCTTTTTTCAATTTTTCCTCCTATCCCAACTCCAAATTTAGCTAATAATAATCCATCCAATCCTATCAGCAGTATGCTAAGTGTTATGGATATAAATACCTGATGTTTATATGGTTCTTCATATATGTTTTCTCCATCGGTCCTCACAACAAATTTATAAACTAGAGCCATTTTAAAAAGTTAGACCTGTAATTTCATTGGTATAGGGAACTCCTGGTGAGGAATTTCCTATACCAGTGCAGAACAGTACCTTCTTTGGGTGATCAGACCACTTGGAAAAGCTCTAAGCAGCCAAGATTGCTGGACCTGGAGTTAGAAAATATCTGAACAATAACAATGAGAGAGAGAGAGAGGGAGAGGGAGAGGGACAGAGAGAGAATAAACATGGAATAATAACCTCTGACTGCCTCAGTTTCCTCAAATATAAAAGAGATAAAAATAGTGAATAAACATTTATTAAGCACCTACTATGTGCTGAGCACTGTGCTAAGTGCTGAAGATACAAAAAATTGTAAATGACAGTACTTATCTTCAAGGAATTCACAAAGTAATGGAGGAGACAGCAAACAAACAAATTTGTACAAATAAGTTATATATAGGATAAACAAGAAGTCATTAACAGAGAGAAAATAGTAGAATAAAAAGGGGTTATCAAAGACTTCTTTTAATAGTACTTAACCTCCCTGGGTTTCTGTGAGAATTAAAGGAGGTAGTATTGTAAAGGGCATAGAATAGTATATGACTCACAGGTACTTAAATTCATTAAGTATATTAGGTACTTAAATTCATGTTCTCTTCCCTCTCTTCCCCCAGTAGTCTTAGCCTGGGGCACAAAGTAACATTCCCGGGTCCATCCACCAAGTATGTGTTGGAGGAGAGACTTGAGACCAAGTTTTTCTGACTACAAGGCTGGTTCTCTATTCATTATACCATGTTCCTCTCTATTATGGATATTACACACACACACACACACACACACACACACACACACACACTCTATAGATGAGAAAGCTGAACATCAGAAATGTCAAATGATATATGGTCACCCAACTAAAAAGTATCACAGCCAGGAATTGAAAATAGGTGTCCGCTTTCTACTTTGTTATACTGCCTTATATAAGACGAAGGAAGAAGAAATTGCTAATGCCGTAATTTCAAGCAGTGGCACCTGTGTTCAGGAAATATTCGGGGACAATTGCACCTCCTTTGTTCCCTTCAGATCATATCATAAACAGGTTGACTGGGTGGTGTCCTTAGTTCTCCAAGAGGACCGAAATGACATCACTATGTTGGGATCAAGGTACATTATGTCTAACTGTGGCTGGTCAGACTAATATGAGCTTGGAAGTTCTACCACAGGTTGGGTACAAATAGTCCGTGTGAATACTTGGACAGGAGATGTCTCTAAGTTTGTGCATCTCATGTTCCTTTTGAGCTACTACGATTCTGCTTCACTCATAGAGCACATTATCTTCTTTGATGTGGGCATGCTATGCTGGGTGGTCCTGTGCCAGTGTCTTCAGTGTCACAGGACTGATCCCAGAGTTCCTCAGAGAGACCTTGTGAGTGTCCTTTTATTGCTTTTTCTGATCACTTGCATTGTATGAGTTCTCTGTAAAATTGTCTTTTAGATAGACAACTCTGTGTGTAATGTTAGCCTCCTATGAAAGGTTTTGAATATCACTTAGACCACCTGATGCCATTCATCCTCTTTTTATCCCCTTCACCTTTCTGCAGAACCTAATTACACCTTCTGCATTAGGTTAGACCCTAAACTCACTATGCAATTCTACCAGGGCATACATAGTTGGCCATATGGTTAGAGTAGCTCATTCAGACCACCCTTACCAGGAGCTTACCATTAATGATATCTGCCTCCCAAATCAGTATCTGAGGTGTAGTCCAAAATTCTGTTGGTGATCTGCCTCTCTGACTTTTGGTCTCTTTCTCTTTTTCCAGTCTGTGTGCAGCATCTCTCATCCATTTGCCCTGCCAATGACCTCTTATATTCCTAGATGAGGCACAGCAGCCTGACCACATACAGCCTGTCATGTTCTAGAGTCTGACTCTGGATTTCTATGTCTGCTTCTTAATATCAATTTACTTCTCTGTTGGGTTCTCACAACAGTGATGCAACATGGCAAAATGAATATTATTACCTTTATTTTATAAATGAGGAAACTGAAATTCAGAAATGGGAAGTGATCCCCAAGCTCCCAGAGACAGGAAGCATTACTAGCAAAATTTGAACCCAGTGCCCTTCTTAACTCCAAATTCAATATTCTTTCTAGTTTTTCACCTTGCCATTTTTCCCCTTTGACACTTGAATTCTTCTTGTACTCTTTGTACAACATTTTGGTGGCTTTGATCCTGTGTTGTACCCTATTCCTGGCTATAACTGCTTAGAAAGGACCAGTCATTATGGTTTCTGAATTGTAAGCATAAAATTGAACACTTCAATTATACCAATAATCTATTTTTAGTTGCTTAAATTAAATATACTTTGGGGTAGTATCAAACTTTATTTTTTTAAAGAATTGACCATGAGCAAGACTATCTATTCTCTCAGGTTATTAGAAGAGGATGAACTAAAGGTGAACTTCTGGGTCTCCTTCTAGCTCCAAATCTATGACCCCTTTCTTGTTGTCAGTGGCAATACTGAACCCTAGAATTTAATAAAAATAATGGAACTGAGTAATATCTAGCCAACCCTCCATTCCTTTTTAACATGGATTGTCTCCCTCAGATTGGAGTTTGGACCAAGATAGAATCATAAATCTAGAGCTGAAAGGGATTATTTAATCCAAATCATCGATCTTACAGATCAACAAACTGAGGCCCAGAGAGGGTGTGGCTTGCCCAAAGTCATACTGGTGAGAGATGTAGGATTTAAACACCATTTCACTGCAAGTTGAGCCTTCTTGCCCTGCTAATGGATGGGATATCAATGTCAGAGTGGCAGAAGTCCAAGAACATTAGACCAGAAGTCATGGAATGCTAATGAAATATCCAATTGAAAGAGCCTATAGAAAGACATGGCTAGGAGGCATGTTACTATAGAGAGAGATGAGGAGTGTGTGCAAAAGAGAGCCAAATATAGTTCAGAATCTGAAAATTCCATGAAGATAAAGCATTAGCTTTGGATTAGCACCCAAGATTTCATCTAAGACTGAATAGGTTAGACATGCAATAAGAGAGGAGGTTGGACCAGAACTTATGATTCCAATGCAGATGAGTAATTCAACATTTCCTGTACAACAGGGTTGTGGCCACCTACCCAAGGACAGGGCTCAGCTCTTTTCCACGTTGGTTTCATATATCCTTCTGAGCTCAGACAAATAAAATAAGGATTCATAAATGTAGCAGATAATGCAAGGGCCAAGTTTGGTTATTATATAAATTTGGCTAACCTTCCCCTAGGGGCAGCTAGGTGGCATTAGTAGATAGAGCACTGGGCCAGGATAGCCTTCAGTCCAAATGTGGCCTCAGACACTTTCTAGCTGTGTGATCCTGGGCAAGTCACTTAACACTGTTTACCTCAGTTTCTCATCTCTAAAATGAGCTAGAGAAGGAAATGACTCCATTATCTTTGCCAAGAAAATCCCATATGGGGTCACAAAGAGTCGGACATGACTGAAAATGACCCAACAATAGTAACCTCCCATGAAAGGTATTCAGATGGCATTCTCATTATGAAGTTTTGTCTGCCATAATAGCCATTTTGTATCCACTTGTTTTTATTGGTTAGTCCTTTCTAGTTTTATTATCAAAGTTCTCAATTGTGTAAAGTGTTCCTCCTTGTATTATAAAGAGGTTTAAGTATTTAAGCAAAAATTACTAATGCTATGAATGAGTAGATATTGCAATTACTAAGCTGATTTAAAATTAGAATAAAGCAAGTTGTACACTAACCGTTAAATAATTTGTGGAAGTGAAATTCACTAGATGGCAATCTTGTTCTCAGTATGGCAGAAGTTGAGTGATTGACAGAAGTTTCTCATTTGTTCAAACAAATTGTAAATGACCACATTAGAAGACACAAGCAGAGTAATAAATGTAGAGAGTGATTTAAGACTAGGTTCTTATAATGCCCGTCTCTTTCAATTTACAAATCTAAGTAGTATGTTTCTCCATAAAAAGTACATGTTAATGCAAAATAGTGTCTCCTTAAAATGTCAAGTGGTATGAATTACCGAGATCAGCCTGGTGGCTTGTTTTTTAAATGTTTTTTTTTTTATTTTTTTTTTTACCTCAAATATATCCATTTGTTGCTTTAATGGTAACAAATAATGGGTATGTTTTCTTATATGATTATTAAAATCATTTTGTTTAATAGTCATATACTGGTTCTATATATTTTATTCATGAGAAAAATCGACTGAAGCTAGTATGATTATATTTGCACCTGAATTTTTAGATTGAGATGGATGATAGGAATTGGATCCTTTAAAAATACCTTTTGTCTCTGTCCATTTAATTGCTAATATAAGTGAATACAAAATATGTTTGCTTTCTCTCTGTTGCTTCTATGGGCATATAACAGCACATCGAGCACTTACTTTGACGTTAGTAGCAATAGAACAAAATTCAGTACAAGGCAGATTCTTGGGAGGAGAGTTACTGAACTAGCAAAGCTATCTCATTTTAATGTGCTCTGATTTATGGCAGGTAGTAGCACAGTGGCTGAAGTGGGGGCCTGGAATCAGGAAGACCTTAGTTTTAATCCATCCTGTGACACTTACTAGATGTGTGACCCTGGCCAATGACTTAATCTCTTTTAGCCTCAATTTCTTCATCTGTAAAATGGGGATAATAATAGCACCTGCATCCCAGAGTTGTTGTGAGGACCAAATGAGTTAATTATGCAGGTGCTTCACATAGCACCTGGCACATAGTGCTATATAAAGCTATTGTTATTGTTGTTGTATATAAATACATATTTATAAATGCTGGATTTTATTATTAATTCTGGGTGAAGGAAGCATCAATCAGTGACTTTTAAGATTTTGCCAGGATGAGAAGGTAACTGATAAGGAGATGGAGAAGAAATCCAGGGAATGTGCTTGCGACCAATTAGAGAACAATACTAGACTGAAATGTGCTAAACTTAATATAATCCTGTAAGGAAATCCTACAGGGAAAATACGTGGTACTGGCAGTTAAGGTTCTGAGTGAGTAAGGAATGTGACAAAGAGGGGTCAAAATTCTTTGAAATGACCAGAGAGAAGACTTCCTGAAGAAGGTTGTTGTTGTTCAGTCATTTTCTGTTGTGTCCTACTATTTGTGACCCTGTTTGGAGTTTTCTTCGCAAAGATATTGGGTGGTTTACCATTCCCTTCTCCAGCTCTCCATCTTTCAGATGAAGAATTGAAGCACAGGATTAAGTGACTAGCTCTGTGTCCCACAGCTAGGAAGTGTTTGAAGCAGATTTGAGCTCAGGAAGATAGATCTTCCCAGCCCTGTCCGCTGTGCCGCCTTGCTGTGCTCAGAGAGGACTAGCACCTCTGGTGGGAGGGCTTGCTGAGGTCTTTTCAGGGCTCATCTACCTTTGTTGTCCACCTGGCAATCAGCTCCCACGTGTGGCTACAAGAAGCAGTTGCATGTGAGGGGCATGGTGGAAGATTCAGGAGTGTTCTCATCAACTGCACATGCTGGGAGGAGTCAATCAGGAGTGGTCACAGGAGCTTAGGGCACCATTCTCTGGGAACTCCCTTGAGCTCTCCTTGAATCTCCCCATTTGATGAGGCATTTGCCTGAGACCATAGGCCTTTCATTGTGGCTCTGCCCAAATCTTTAGCCCTCCTTTGTCCAACAGTTTCCCACCTTGATCCTCCCAATACCCAAATCTGTTACACCCTTGAACTGGCCTAGCCCACCATTGTCTGTCGTCTTCAGGAGGCCTCCAGCAACTTCCCACCCTTAATTACTCATTAATGGAGTCTGACTTCATTGACTCCTCCTGAAGATGCACCTCAAACTCCTCCTTTAGACCACCCCTATATTCCTCCCACAACCTTTCTGTATATAAGACCCCATCTTACCTCCATGAAAGGAGGAAGGCCAGAGAATGATTTAGCACAGACTTACTCTGTATCAGATGATTCTGGCCCACTTGTCCAATACAAGCCTTACAGATATCGAGGCTCCTTAAGAGACTACCCAATATGGCGAACTTTTAATAAACTTTGCTTTTCTTTGACTAAGAGAAGACTTGAGCAGAATTCATTCGGCAGGACCCGGTGTGTTGGTATTTAACCCTATACCTTATCATTTTATGGTGATCTCATCATTTTTGTGGTTCCCTGACCTCTTTACCACTGGTGAGTGAATCCCAGGACCAGAGTAATCTTCCAGGATGAAGAATTTGTGCAGCATGATGGACAAGTCTGGAGTACTGCCTGGTGAGGAGTGAGTTGAGATTATCCCATTAAGGACCAGATTTTGGGTCTAGTAACCAGTTCCAAATCCATCTATCATTTCTTAAATTTAAAAATGAAACAAAACAAAACTTAGGTTCGAATGCCATTTCTGCTACTTGTCTGTGTATCTTTGGGCAAGTTAGTTCCCCTTCCTAGCCTCAGCCTACTCATGTGTAAAAAGAAAAATCTGCACTAAATGCAAACCTTTTTTCTGTCTTACTTTTAATTCTTTTATGCAAAGGTTTTCCTCCCAAGGCCAGAAAAAAAATCCTCTCCCTTAGATCTCACATATCACATTGTACTTAATGAATTCACTTGCCAAGTACTGTATTTCAATCAACATGTCTTCTTTTGTATTATAGTTATTTGTATTTTATACTCCTATATTTGCCTGAAAGTTCCTTTCACCTGGGACTGTGTCTTATTTAATCTTCATATTTCCTCTAATACCTAGAAGCATCATGTATATAGAAAGCATTTAATAAATGTTTGTTGAATTTAATTATAAGCTCCTGGAGGACAAGGTATGTGTCATACACTTCATATCTGTTTTGATGTTTGACATTGGGCTTCTCACATGCTTGATGTGCAAGGATAAGCAAAGAATCATCAGGTGCAGCCCTTCCAGTACAATGGAGGACCTCCAAGCCTTACTATCCATCTGCTTGCTGCTATGTCTTCAGGTCCTTACTATCCTAGGTCCCATTGTTTTACTTCCTGTATCGCCTGGCACTCACATGTGGCCTACTGGTACAACCTCAGAATCCCGGGATTTTGCTATTTGCCCTGTTGCCCCACACCTAGAAATTCTGGTCCTTTCCATCTGCTGTAATAACTAATAGCTAATATTTATGCAGGCAACTAGGTGGCGCAGTGAATAGGGCGTAGGCCCTGGAGTCAGGAGGACCTGAGTTTTCAAATCCTGCCTCAGACAGTTAACACTTACTAGCCGTGTGACCTTGGGCAAGTCACTTAACTCCAATTGCCCTCCAAAAAAAATATATATATATATGAGTTCCCACATTAAAAAAAAAGATTTGCAAAGTACTTTCTGAATCTTATCTCAGTTGATCCTTACAATACAATACACAGTAATTGAGCACTCACTGTTTGCCAGGTACTGTGATAAGCACTAAGGATACAAATAGGAAAGACAGTCCCAGCCTTGGGGAAGACAATGTACAAAAGGAAGCTAAAAAGGAATAAGAGAGTTCTAGGGAAGACCCAGTAGGCATGATGAAGATGATGATGGAGTTGTAACCAAGCAGAGTAGCTGGCAACACATGAAGAGATTTTGCGCCCTATTGAAAGGGAAGTTAGGGGAGGGAGTGGTAGCAACTGAGAATATGTAATGAGGTGTAGCAAAGCTGAAGCTATCTTCATGATAATGAATGAGTCCTCTCAACTATCCTGGGAGGCAGGTGCTATTATTAATCCCTATCTTACAGATGAGAAAACCAAGGCAGACAAATGAAAGTTAAGTGACTTGCCCAGGGTCATGCAACAAGTATGTGTCCGAGAACAGATTTGAACTCAGTCCAGGTCCAGTATTCTGTCTGCTATAACCATCTGTCTCCGTGGCACCATGCAGCTGAATCTCCCTATATGTGTTGTTTTCCCTAATTAGAGTCTGAATTCTTCAACAGTGTGGACTCTTTCCCTTTTCCGCTGATTTCACCAGTGTTTCACACAGGACTTAGCACATATTAAGTGCTTAATACATTTTTTCCATTTATTGGTACTCAGTAAATACTTGTTTAAGAGGACCTGGGTGTCCCTTTGCCTTGACTTGAACCGTCCTCTTTCTTGCCAGATGTTTTTCTCTCCCCAGCTGCTGTTTTCCAGCTGTCTAAAGAACTACCAAATTGCTTCAGCCTGAAGTCACACTAAATACAAATTCATTTCTCTTTGGTGTGTCTGTGTGTCTGTGTTTTAAGATTGGTTTGATGCTGTCCAGTTTGTTGGCTGGATTTTCTCTGAAGGATTTCTGGGAAAACTTGGCTAAAATTGACATAAGATAAAAAGGGGTTAGGAAATTGTGACCTACACCTGTGAAATTATAGGTCCACCAAAATACCATCTATCTAGTAGATACTGTACATTTTTTTGTAATAGAATTTCTCCCATTTTGGATCTGAATATGAACCTGACAGCATATTCATGCCTTAGTCCTGGAAGGCAGACGCACCAACAGGAGCAGTGCATAACTCTCCAGATAGGAAACAGAAACCATCCACCAGGCAGTGATGCTAGTGAACCTTCCTTTCATAAGAACTTAAGTCTTCAAGTTCTATCACAGGTATGAAAAATGAGCCTGCAACTACTATGCTGTAGGATACTGTGTTACCACAACAGTCAGGTGTCACAGCAACTCAACTAGCTAAATGTCAAATGACAAAACCACCTCCCTGGTAATGAGGACCCTGAGAATGGAGCGGCAGGATCATAGAACATCAGATCCAATGGCAGGGCCAATGAATAGCCAAGAGATGACAACCCACTGTCACCAGCAGCTGTCACCTAGGAGAGAATCAGAGACATAACCTTTCATTTCTTCCCTTCACTTATCTACAAGGCTTGTTACACTGTGGTGGAAGGAAATTAGATTGAGCTGCCTTGATTTGCTTTCCACAAAGCCCTGTCATCTGTTCCTAGTGTCTTCAGGCTGATTGATGATTTTGCTCTAGTATCTTCCCAGGCATCATGGTTAAGCCGTCTCAAAAAGGTTTGTCCTTTTTTTCTTTTTCATTTCTTAAAAAAGAATGGAATCTTTTCCTTAATGGGCACACCCTATTGGGAGACAATGTGCTAGGTAAGCAACTGTGCCAATTATCTGGGGCTCAGAGGAATTAATTGTGCAAGTTGGCAGTATACTCAGTATTTTCTCTACAATTTATTAAATGAATATGGTGGTGTGCTTTTTTTTAAGTGTTTCCTTAAATGCCGGGCTGTGAATCTCAACTATTAAGTGTAACTACTCTTGGGTGTTGTATTAAACTAGTGGAACTCACTTGACCACTTGAGCCATCCATCACAATGATATGATTAGTCAAAGCCCAGATCACATTTGCCACCTTCCCATGAAGGTTTGCCTGTTAATCTCTGTCAAAAGTGACCTTGTTCTCCTCCAGTTCCTACAGTGCTTATTATCTCTACCAGTATAAGACACATGCCATTTGTTAGGTTAGGTTAGAGTTATTTTACACAAACAATATCCCATAGACTTCTTGAGGACAGGACTTAACTTTTCATGTTGCACGCTGACTCACCCTGGAGTTGGCATTACATAAATTGTTATTGAATTGAAGGAAGAAAGGAGGGATGTGGCAAAACAAAGATTGCATGATGTTAGGGGTTCTTCTGCTATGAACCAAAGTCATAACTATTTGTCTGTGGAAGTTTTGTTTTTTTTTTCCTGTGTTTATTCTTTGCAGTGTCCTTTATAATGGCTTTATTCAATTCAATAAGCATTTATTAAGCGCTTACTATATGCTGGGCACTGGGAATACAAAGACAAAAATTAAAGTCTCTGCTATCAAAAATTTTTTATCTTACCTGAGGGAAGCAACATGGACAGAGATAAGTAAATACAAAATATATGTGAAATGATTTGGAGATAGTGGAGAATAAATGGCAAGAGTCAAGAAATTCCTCATGTAGGAGGTGGCACTTGTGCTGAACCTTGAAGAGAATGCTTCCGAGAATAAACATGAAGAGAATTCCTATGCACACACCCCTCCACCCCCCCGCCTTTGGTAAGGCTCAAAGGAAATGCAGAATGTACAAATTTAGAGTATCTACCCCAAATGTTCTCACAAGACTATTTGTGCCCAACCTGTGGTAGAGAATTCCGAGCTCATAATGGTCTGATCAGACACAGTCTGACACATTGAAATTTGACTCTAGAGTAGTGATGTCATCTTGATACTCTTTGAGAATGCAGGACAACAACACCATTAAATATTGCAGTAAAGTCACTGCTTTAGGAATTTTCTTATATAATTATAATACAAGTAAAAGTGTATTTAATCTGGCATCTTATTCTTCATTTTGGAGGTTTGTGATTGAGTAACTGAAATTTGTCTGAAGTTGCATATCAGGCAATCTTCATCTTTTGACTTGAATCTTCAGGATTCAGTGTAGCTCAATGGATAGAACGCTGAACCTGGAATCAAGAAGACCTGAGTTCAATTCCAGTTTCAGATATCTGCTAGCTGTATGACCCGGGGCAAGTCACTTAACCTCTGTTTGCCTTAAATCACTGGAGAAGAAAATGACAAACCACTACAATATTTTTGCTAAGAAAACCCCATATAGAGTGATGAAGAATCAGGTGTGATTGAGCACCAAGCAGAAATTTCTCTGAGTAGCATATCAGGAAATCTTCATGCTTTGACTTGAATTTTCAGGATTATTCATTTTTTTCTACCAACAAAGATAGAGAACATTACCCAGTCTCCTACAGTTACATATTAAATAATTGAATAATTTGTACACCAATTTAAGGTACACATGATACTCTTAACAGCTAATTATTCAGAATAAGGGACAGGTCAGCATTCACCAGTAATTAGCTATTCATTATAATTTTTAAAAATTGCTGTAGTTAGAACATGCAAGAAAAATCTGATCTATGAAATACCACTGATACCAAAAGCCTCTCTTTTAGAAAACATAGTTATTAAATAAGCAACTTCATTTGAGTAGCACCATATGTAAATGTTTGACTAATTGAGTGTTTATAGCCTTTCATTCATAACTCAAAGGTCTTTATAAAATTAATGCATTAATCCTCAAAACAGCCCTTTGCAAGGTGGGCTGTTTCTCATTATGCTGGAATGATCCAAATTCAAATTGAAAGTAATTTTACTGGGAGTGAATCCATTAAACTAGTATTTCCCCAAATGATTTCCACTCCAGAAAATTTTAGGGCTTGAGAGAGTATATGGATGACCTAAGTGCTGAACAGTTCTGTGTTCGTATTGGGTTAGACTCAGTATTAATAAATTTGTCATTTGACACAACTATACAACTTTTAGAAATCCTAGGACTAAAGAGAAATTGGGGAAATTTTGGAGCCTGCTTTAGGAAATTAAAGTTATTTTTATCTCCCCCAAAATGCTGCACATGATCAGTTTTATTAAGATTTAACATTTCGGAGAGAGAATAACAAATAATATTAACAGTTACTGACACGTAGCCCTTAACATTTTAGAAGCATTTTAGATACATCTTATTAGAGCCTCACAACAGCCCTATGTAGCTTCTACTTTCCTATTATCCCTATTTTACAGATAAAAAAAATCAGGCTCAGAAATTTGAAGTGGCTTGCCTATGATCACACTGCTGTTTTTGAAAGTGGAGTTTGAATTTAGGGCTTCCTGAACCTATGTCTAGTACCCAATCTGTCATATCTCAAAAGTATGACTAGCATTCAGAATTTTCCCCAAAAAATCAATATTATATTGAAAATTTTGGGAGAAAGCTAAATCTGAAAATGAAGTTGTCTAATTGTTAAATTCTCTGAACTTCCCATTTCCTCATCCATAAAATGAGAGGGGTATTTTATGATCTCCCAGGTTTCATCTAGTTCTAAATATTATGACTGGATATTTATTTAAGTTCTACTTTATATGAAACATTGTATTGGTGCTATTAAGTATATCAAATAGAGACATTGCTTGCTCTCTAGACACTGAATAGAGCCAATAAGATTCATCTTTCTGAGTGCTAATCTAGCCTCAAACAATTAACTAACTGTGTGACTCTGGGCGAGTCACTTAACCCTATTTGCCTCAGTTTCCTTATCTGTAAAATGAACTAGAGAAGGAAATGGCAAACCACTTCAGTATCTTTGCCAAGAAAAGGCTAGATAGGGTCATGAAGAGTCAGACACAACTGAAAAATGACTCAACACCAACACCAACAAACTTGTTCTCAATTAGGTTATGATCTAGTTAGAGGAATCCAAAGGATATGCTAATTATTATAAAGGAAAGCAGTGATATTTGTCATGCTTGGTATAGCTAATAAGGTCAACAGAAAGCATAATTACTTCTGGCTGGAGTGACCAGAAAGGCCTTAAAGAAAAGGGGGCAGGAGGGGACTAGGTGGCGCACTGCATAGCACACCAACCCTGGAGTCAGGAGGGTCTGAGTTCAAATCTAACCTCAGACACTTAATACTTACTATCTGTGTGAACTTAGGCAAGTCACTTAACCCCAATTTCCCTGCCTTCTGCCCTCTAAAAGGCAAAATAAAAAAAAAGAAAGAAAATGTAGTGGGTGACCTGGGCCTTTGGTTGTCCTAGAGCAATAGAAACAACACTATATCTGAAATTAGAGGACCCAGATTCAAATCCTACATCTGTGTGACCTTAGTCAAATCATGTCATGTCTGTGAACTTTAGTTTCCTCAGTTGCAAAATGACAGTATTGAACAAGATGGCCTCTGAAGTACATTCTAACTCTAGGTATATGATCCTTAGTAGATAAGTAAGAATCCCTTAGGTTGACAGGGAGTTGTTCAGTCATTTCAGTCATGTCCTACTCTTCATGATTCCATTTGGGTTTTTCTTGGCAAAAAATATAGGAGTGGTTTACCATTTTCTTCTCCAGCTCATTTTGCAGATGAGGAAACTGAGGCAGACAGGATTGAGTGACTTGCCCAAGACACAAGACAGCTAGTGTCTGAGGTCAGATTTGAATTCAGGTCTTCCTGACTGCAAACACTCAGCACTTTATCCACTGTGCCACCTAGCTCACCTGAGGGCAGTGTAATTCCAGATGGATCCTAGTTTGAGGAAGAACATAGAACCAAGAAAGCACAAGATATATTTTTGTAGACAGAACATATAATTAAAAAAGTCACATCTGAGGGGAAATTAATGGGGAATGTGTCAACCATATTCCTTCATTTTTTTTTATTATAGTTTTTACTCTGTGTGTAATATTATACTGAAAGTCAGGACACCTTGCCTTCTCTTCTCAGCTTGACTTCCATCTGGCTTTTCCTTTCTGTGCCACCCTTTCCTCCTCTGCAGAGTAAGGATAATATGGCTTGTCATGGATAATATTCATAAACTTTCAAATTTCTCTTGTGAAATGAATGTTCAAATGAATGGGAGGTGGCAGAGTTATCGGAGCTTAGAATTAAGGATAACATTGAGAGTCTCACAGTGAACAGCAGCATTAAGTATAATCAGAACTGAACTTTTGGTTTCTCACCTAATTTGCAAAGTTCTGAGTGCTTCATTTTAGTGCCTTGCCCAAAGGAATTTTGTGAAGCCAGTACAAGTAATTCTGTTATGTTAGAACTACATTTAGGCAGTTCCTCTGCAGATGGCATTTCTGGCAGAAGAGTTGTCCTTGTGTTCAAGAGCAAGACCAATGGTCTGTAGTTATAGGGAGGGTGATTTTGACTCGTCTAAAATAGACCTTCCTAATACCAATTTCACAGAACCATAGGATATCAAGGTTGGAAGGGACTTTCAATTTTATTTTTTCCTCTTTTTTAAAAAGCAAAGACATTTTCCTGTCTCCAGTCTTGTGGTGCCTCTTTTCCTTTCCATGATCTTTTCAAGATCATTGACAGGACTTCAGCAATCCCAAAAGCAGTTCTTCCAGTAGCCAAAGTCTCTCTTGGGCAGATTATTAAAACTTCTTAAGGCCAGCTGAATATGCTCTTATAAAGTCTTCTTACTTGTTTTTTTTTTTAAGCAATCAGGGTTAAGTAACTTGCTCAAGGTTACACGGCCAGGTGTTTCTGGGTGGGTGCTAAGTGTCTGAGCCCGGGATTTGATCTTCAGGTCATCCTGACACTGGAGCCGGTGCTCTTACTCGCTGTGCTACCTGGCCGCCCCTTCTTACTTGTTTTGAATATCAACTCTGTACTCTTTCATCCAGTGACACCAGACTCCTTTGTTGTTTTTCAGAGAAGACATTCCATCTCAGGGCTCCAGGCATTTTCTCTGACTGTCCACTGTGCCTGGAATGCTTTCCCCCCTCATCTCTGCTTCCATTATGTCCCAATTTAAATGCCACCTTCTATAAGGAAACCTTTTTCAACCCCTCTTAATTTCAGTGCCTTTCGCTAATTTTTTCCTACTTATCCTATACATAGTTTGTGCATATTTTTTTGCTGATTGTCTTCTCCATTAGCTCATAACCTCCATGAGGGAAGGATTGTCTTTTGCCTCTTTTTGTATCCATAGTACTTAACTCAGTGCCTGGCACATAATTGGCTCTTAATAAGTGTTTATTGAGGGGCTCTGCCTTCCCCCCTTCAAAAAGACCAAAAAAACCCAAAAACGTGTTTATTGACTGACTGACTGTTAGTCATTTTCAATCTATACCATTTCCAATCTAAAGGACATTCTTGGCAGAGACAACAAAAGCAAAATAAGAATCAAATAATTAAGCCTTCTCTCTGTTGTCAATTATTATGTACCATCATTATGCTCTTTGATCCCTTTCTCTCCCCAATACAGCTAAAATAATAATGGTTAACATCTGTTCAGCACTTTAAGGTTGGCAAAGCACTTTATAAATATTAATTATCTCATCTGATCTTCATACCCTAAGAGGTGGGTGCTGTTATTATGCCTATTTTACATATCTGGAAACTGAAGCAAACAGAGGTTAAGTAGATTACCTAGGATCCTACTAGGAAGTTTCTAAAGCAGAATTTGAACTCAGAATTTCTCAAGTCCAAGTCCAATACTGTATATCCACTGTGCTACATAGATGCCTAAAACAAATAAAGAACCCCTTTTGTTGTCCTTAGCTTTCCTTGTCAGCCTCAGTCCACATCAAGCTCTAGCAGTTCTACCACTATTTGTACAGGATCATTCTGTGCTTTTATAGTTCCCTCTTTCCTACATTTTTAAAAAATCTTATATTGATTGTCAAGGTCTCTATACATCCACATTGGTCTCTTCGAACAACTCCCATTTTCCTTCCACCTTTGAACTGATTTCCTTTGTGCTTTCAGAATTTCTTTCTTAAGTTTCTTTCCCCTTCTGAGCTAACTTCCACTATAGAATTTTAATTCACTATATCTACTCCATTCACATTCAAATATTTATTAAGCATCCTCTATATTCAGTGCACTAGGAATACTTTAACAAAAATGAACTGTCCTCTTCCCTCAAAGAGCCTACATTCTGTTTTAAGGATAATAGCATCAGATAAATACATGCAACGTCACTTCTGGGGGGAGGGCACAAGCAACTAGAGGAATGAAGAGGGGCCTCCTGTATGAGGTGACAACTGAAGTGAACCTTGAAGGAGCTAGGGATTAGAAGAGATGGAGGTGAAGAAGAAATATATGCCAGGCATTTGGAGGCAAAGATGCAGAAATGAAGGCCAGTTTGGCTGGAACATAACAGTGTATGAAGGAAGGTAATAAGCCTAGAAGGTGGAAGCCAGATGAGGAAGGACTTTAAATAACAAACAAAGGAGTATGATGTTTATCCTAAGGGCAGCTGTGGACCATTGCCAAGCTTCTTGAGTAGGGAATTGACAGTGTCAGAATTGGACTTTCAGTTAATCACTTTGATGATTGGGTGGTAGATAGATTGGAAGAGGGAGAGACTGGAGACAGAGAAACTATTAATAGATAAGAGGTGATCAAGGCCTGAGCTATGGTGGTGACCTAGGAGGTGGGTGCAAGAGACCTCAGAGAGATCTCATCTGCTATCTGCAAAGTAGAATGAATAGGTGAAGATGATTATAAGATTCCTAAGCTGGCTGGCTAGAATGATGGCACCCTCAAGAGCAATAGAAAATTTAGGAAGAGGGAGTTTTGGGAAAAGATAATAGTAAGTTCTTTTAGACATGTTGAGTTGCCTATAGGACCCCCATCTGGAAATATTTGCTAAGTAGATAAATTAGTACAGGGAAAGGACTATGGTTTTATATAGAAATCTGAGAGTCATCTGCATTGATAAGATAAATTCATTGGAGTTGATAAGGATACTTTTGACAGAGTATAAAGACCTCTTTGACATCAGCTTTCCCCACATCTAATGTATATGTCAGAGGCTGACCAACTTTCTACTCCTTTTCTATCATAGAGGAAGGAACTTTTGCCCAATGTTCCTGTCATTTCCATCTTAGCAAGCAGTTCTTCCTTGTTAGTGAGAATCAGATCAAGAATAATAATTTCCTTTGAAGGAGAGAATTATCATTAATGCAAATTATTAGCTGATATGTGTGAGAGAGAGAAAAAGAGAGAGAGAGAGACAGAGAGAGAGACAGAGAGAGAGAGAGAGAGAACACATGTGTTCATGTACTAGCTGGCATATGTTTAGGCAACTTAAGTCCTTCATCTTTTCTGTATAATGCTTCAGCCTTGTGATGTTTCTTAAGTTTCTCATTGATTTCTCCTTGCTGTCCAGGTTGTCTATAGTGTATCCTGATGACAGAATTCATTCTGTTTCTCCCTCTCTCCTTCCATTGATCTTCACTAAATGCTCTCTGCCATGAATCCCCTCTCTGGTTTTTGCATTTCTTCACTTGACTAAAATTTCTTGATATACAATGCTACTGTATGCTTCTCCACCTCTCCTAATCTAGCTTTTACCTATCCTCTTCCCTTTGAATGAGGCATATACATACAGAGCCATAATCCACCCATTAATGGTTTTCAGTTCAGTGAACCTCAGAGATACTTGAGATCAGTAGCTCCCCCTTGTGTTTGTCCCTGCTGTTGACCAAGGCCATATGGCTAATAAAGGGCAGGGCTGGGATTAAAACTCAGGTGTGTTCCAATTCCAGTTCCAGTGCTCTTTGAATTATAATGGTTCTCAGAGATAAAACTGCCCTAAGACCTAAGTAAGTCAGTTCTAATAGGTGCAACTATCTTGACCATCTAGGTATTTCAATACTCTTCCCACCCAGTAGCCCTTTTAATTTGATGTGGACCTTAATGAACATTGTTATCATATATTGTCCTCTAGCCTTTAAAAGGCATCCCAGTTCTCTTAAATATATATTCTTATGCTTTGTCTTTTAGCTTGCCATGGACAGCATGCTGCAGCATTTGGTTATGAGAATTATTACTACATAGCATTTTGCTGGTGGAGGTTGACACACAATCTTGATTTTCTCCACATATACTGACAGTCCAGTTGTGGGCTGTTACTACAAAATGACCTATCATCTCTTGCATACCATTTAGCAAAATGGAATGACTATCTCAAGAATGTTTTGATTATGGAATGTTGATTTGAAAGCATTTTATCTCATGCTTATTGCCACATGCATTGCCGTGTCCTTGAGTTTAGTTACATAAAAATAGATTAAGAACAGGACCCAGGATGGAACTAAACTTTAAAAAAAATTTAAAGATCTGGTTAACAGCTTAGCAACTAACATTATTCATTATTCCCTCATGGAGGGAGGGGAGCCTACCAAAAAAGAGAGAACTCTGTTAGGTGCTTATAGTTGTGATATCTGACTTACTGCTGACTTACTACAGATCTGACATTCTTGAAAGATAAGTGAATACAATGTAAAAGTCTTAATGTTTCTTATGTTTTCACTACATCCTCTCTGTTGAAAAGATTAGGTCATTTTACTCATATCTAGGTTGGCAAGCTTAGTGTAAAAGCAGCCACACGCCTTTTAATTGACTCTGGATCAGATATCCTTAGAGGAAAATACCAGTTATCTAGCAGTTTTTGTGAAGCCAAAACTTCATGGACAAAGGGATGCGAGGAGGGAATCAAGTATAAAAGTTGAAAGAGAGTATAGAGGTAGACATGCCACTAGGAAATGGATACAAATGGTGGATGTGTTTGAGAATTGGTATCCTATAAAAGAACATTGAATTAGGAAAATGCAGCATTCATTGTTCCCTAGATCCTGGTATTCTCTTGTGATTCTTATTAGAAACCATTGATTACTGAAAAGGGTTGTGAAGCAATCCAATTTAGTGAGCAAAGAATTACATGTCAAGTGTTACTGTCTTTATTTGCTTATGTCAAGTGGAGTCAGAGACCTTATGGTGATCAACAAAGCAAGTGCAAAGTAGCTGATTAATTTCCTTTAACTTTTTTTTTGTCAAAATTTGTAGGCAGAAAATCCAATTTTCAGTTTAATTTCTTTCCTTGACTTTCATGTCCCATTGTCTTCCTTCTAGCTTCCCATTATTGTTAGCCAGATTATGCAGTGGCATCACCTTGCCTGAATGTGAGGTTAATAATAATCACCTCTACCTGTCTTCCATCTTGCTTTTGTTTAAGTAGCTTGATAGAGTCTATAAAAGAATGGTCAATTACTGATTTGAATGTATATTTAACCTAAATAAACGCCAAACATTGCCAGAAATGTTCATGATTCTTTTGTGATTGACCACAGGACTTAGAGCTGGGAGGAACCTGAAAAATAATCTAGACCAAACTCTTTATTATATTTTTAATGTCAATTTTGTTAATGCCTTTTTAAACATTACTATCTTATCTGTACTCTCCAATGAATGCCAAGGGCATTCCTCTTACAATAAAGAAACAAAAAATATATATAACAAACCTTTATTATAATGTATGCAATGTTATGCCCTCATGGTCCTGTGTTTCCCTGCTGAGAGGAGGGCAAGATATGTGTGATTATCTATTCTTTGTGACTGTTATTGTTTTTTTTTCAGTAATTCAGAGTTTGATTTCCTTTTAATGACCTTTGTATACACATTGTTACTGATATTGTATAAATTGTTTTGGTTCTGCTTGCTTTACTTTGTATCCGTTCATATAGTTTTTTTTTTCCATCTTTCTCTGAATTTTTCACATTCACCATTTCTTATGGCCCAATAATATTTTATTACATTGAGATATCATACTGTGGGCCCCTACTTTGTTTCCATTTTGGAGGGGTTGGGGTTTTTTGTTTATTTATTTTTTTGCTAACGCAAAAAGTGCTGCCATAAATATTTTTGTGTATATTGTGATTTTGTTTCTATCTTTGATCGCTTGGTAATCTTATACAAATAAGAAAATTGAAGCCCAGATAGGGGAAGTGATTTTACTAGTGGTCACACAGGTAGCAGATAGGGATCAGAAAGTTCTATAGATCCTCTGACTCCCACTACAGCCTTCTTTCTCTATGCTTTCCTTTTTATCTAGCTCAAGCTCAGCTCCCTAGGTCCTAAAAAGATGATGAACATATTTTAATTGTTCACCTTCAGCTCTAACATCTTTACTCTCCTCAGTTTAAAACTTTTGCATGCCCAGAGACTGGATGCCCTAAGTATCTTCTCCTTTTTTTGTTTTTAAAAATACAATTTATTTCCTGAATTTTTTAAGGTTGGCTTTTTTCATAGAAAGGGGACTCATTTGTATATTTTGTTAATTATCAAGCATTTATATTCTCTCTAAGTAAGTCTCTCCTCTGACTTAAAAAAGAAAAAACAAAACCCTTGTTAAAAATAAAATAATCAAGGAAAAGAAATTGCCGCAATGACTATGCACAAAAAATATGTGTATCACAAATAGTCACCCATCACTTTTCTTTCAAAAAGTGGGTAACATTCTTCATTATTGGTTCTCTGGAATCACAATTGATCATTAAACTGTTTTTCTAAATGATCTTTAAAAATTGTTAATCAGTTAACAAAAGTTCATTTTTCTCTCACATCTACCTCCATTCCTTAATTGGGAAAAAAGAAATTAAGAAAGAAAGAAAAACCTTTGTAACAAATAGGCAATGGTAAAACAAACCAAATTCTCACACTGGCCATGTCCAAAATATGTGTTTCAATGTAATCATCATCTGTCACCTTTCTTGTCAAGAGGTAGGTAGCATATTTCATTATGAGTCCTTTGAAATTTGATTGATCATTGTATTGATCAGAGTTAAGTCTTTCAAAGTTGTTTATCAAATAAATTGTTCCCTGGATCTGATCATTTCATTTTGCATCAATTCATACAAATCTTCCGAGGTTTCTCTGAAACTATCCCCTTCATCCTCTCTCTCTTTTTCTTTTTTTAAAGCAATTGGGGTTAAATAACTTCCTCAAGGTTACACGGCCAGGTGTTTCTGGGTGGGTGCTAAGTGTCTGAGCCCAGGATTCGATCTCCAGGTCATCCCGACACTGGCGCCAGTGCTCTTACTCACTGTGCTACCTGGCCGCCCCCCTCTTCCTCCTCTCTTACAAAACAAATTATAATATCCAAACATAATAATTCAGAATCTGCATTTTGTTTAGCCATCTTACAAATGTCAGTCATTCCCCCTAGTTTCTAGTTTTCTTGTTTGTTTTTGTACAAGAAAAAAGGGGCCTACATAACTCTTTTTGTATTTGTAAGAAAATTTCCTCTTTCTTTGATCTCTCTTTGGTATAGGTCTAATAGTGTTATCACTGAGTACAAAGGTGTGCATGTACACATACTGTGTGTATGTGTGTACTGTGATATGCCTATTTTCCCTCAGGCTCATCAATATTTGTTTTTTTTTCTTTGTTTTTCAATTTTGGCAATCTGATAAGTAGGAGGTAGAGAACCTCATAGAGTGCTTTAATTCATATTTCACTAATTATTGGAGATTTGGAGCATTTTTTTGAATAGCTATCAATAGCTTTGAATTCTTTCCTTGAGAACTGCCTCTTCATATCTTTTGATGATTAACCAATTGGAGAATGACTCTTGTTCTTATAAATTTATATTAGTTCCTTGTAAATCTTGGAAATTAGACCTTTATCAGACAAACTTGTTGCAAAGATTATTTTCCCCCAGTTAATTATTTTCTTTTGAATCCTAGCTGCTTTGAATTTGTTTGTGTAAAACCTTTATGATTTCATGTAATCAAAATTTTCTCTTTTCACTTCTATGACCCTCTCTATCCTTTGGTCATGAACTCTTCCCCTATCCATAGATTTGTTGGATAATTTCCTCCTTCTTCTAATTTGTGATTTGAGATTTTATATCTAAGTCACGTGACCATGGACTTTATCATATATGTGGTAAAACATGTTGGTCTGTGCCTAGTTTCTGCAGTTTTCTTAGCAGTTTTTGTTCAATAGCAAATTCTTCCTTCAGCTGTTGGCATCTTTGGTTTGCTTCTGTATGTTATATGCCTAATTAACTGGTGATTACTGCTTTGGTAGTATAGCTGGAGATCTAATACTGGTATCCTTTACTTTTCCGGGGAAAAAAATAAAAGATCTCCTCCAAAAAATTGGCTGAAAAGGGACTCCTTTTCTCTCCCCCATGTCTCCTTTGACATCACTTACAAAATCAGAGCTCTTTTTCCACTGAGGAAAAAAGTACCTAATAGTCTGAGTGGAAAACCTTAAGTAAGGAAGCAATTAAGAAAACCAAATCAATCCCCCGTGCTTACATTTTTTCACTCTTAAAATGAGGAGATGAACTCTCAATTTTGTATTTCCTGTGGTTTCTAATCTTGTTGTGTGCCAATAATGTTGTCTCAGTGTTATATTTGTTGATTTTTTTGTAGCTGTTTCAGACCTTGTAGCCTTTTCCTCATACCAAGATCATACCTTTACTTTGACGTCTGCTGCCCTGCTCATAACAAAGAGCTGATAACCGTTTTATCCTCCATGACTGTGTATCCTTTGCCTTGATATTAGGAGTTTCAGATGCATCACTTTTCTTCCTCCTGTAATCAGGATGTTTTTTTTTGGGGGGGGTGGCTTTTTTTTTTGGAGGGGGAAGGTTAGGGCAATTGGGGTTAAGTGACATGCCCAAGGTCACACAGCTAGTAAGTGTTAAGTGTCTGAGGCCAGATTTGAACTCAGGTCCTCCTGACTCCAGGGCTGGTGCTCTATTCACTGTGCCACCTACCCACCCTGAATCAGGATTTTTTTTAATGTTTGGTTAGCTTGAGAGTCAGAAAGATTTGGGTTCAAGTTCCTCCCTGTTCTACTTTTATAATATGTGGACTGTGTGAACATGGGCAAATTACTTAATCTCCTTAAATCTGGCCTCTGATACTTACTGCCTGTGTGACCTTGGGCAAGTCAGTTAATATTTCTAGGTCTTACTTCCTCAGTTATAAAATGAAGGAATTTGACCAGTGATGCTGACTGTACTGTGTCCTAAAACTTTCTTTAGTTCAAGCTTCAGGTGCTCTACAGAGAATTTTCTGCATTAACAGTCCTGTTGGGTATACATTCTGTAGATAAATTTACTTAAACTAATAATAAAAAGACACTAACAGTCTAATGGAGAAACAGGATGCACAAATATAGATTTGATATAAACACATGCACATGAAACAAAGAGATTATTGCACTGAGTATTAGCAATGTATGAACCACATCCTTTCCAGGGGTTATGGATTATGTAGCCAAGGATATGATTCAGAACCAACTCTTGGTTAGCTTTTCTTCCTTCGCTTTTTCTTCTCCATCTTTCAGATTTCCCATACATCCAAATGATGGCTTTTTAATTTTTTCTGTTCTCACTTAGGCTTTCTTGTAGTCATGTCTCCTCTTAAGGTAGTGCCTTCAGGGCACCTGGGTGCCTCCTGGGAGAATATTTCCAGCTTTCCAAAGCAGTTTTTCATCTGTCATCTCACATCCTCTAACTATGAGCTATGTAGTTAACAAATAAAGAATTAATTAGGGGTACAGACAGCTCAGTAACTTAGGACCTGGGACCTAGAAGAAATTCCATTCAGCAAACATTATATTAAACACAGACTCTATGGAAGGCACTGTGATAAGGGATGGGGAATACAGAAACAAAAAGTAACGTTGCCAGCCTGAAAGGAATTTAGTCTTTCTGAGCAATAGAATCAATACATAGACCAGTAAAATGCCAGGTGATTTTAGGAGGGCAAGGGTATTAATTAGGGGGATCCAAAAGTTTAAATATGATTTTAAGGTGTTCCTAATGTGAGGATCCTTGTCCCTACAGTTGGATACCTACTTACCTACTGAGATTTAGCCCTGATAATCTCTCTGAAGACCCAAACCCTGTCTGAGCCTCAAACCTATTTTAAGATGTTATTCTTTGCTAAGACATGTATTTCAAAAATCATAGGTAAATGTAGAAGATGCTTCACTTTAAAACAAGTTAGGACTCTTTGAGACCCCTTCACTTTAGAAAGTTTGTACTTTATTTCTCTAAGATAATAAGTTGCAGAGTAGATACCAGCCTGTGGGACAGAATCCATTGGGAGACGGAGTGTGGCAGAATCCCAGCCCAGGAAAGTGCCCATGTAGGTCTGGGCAAGGGGAACAGAGCATGCCAGGATGGCAGCAGCGCAAATCTGAAAGCAGACTACAGTGGAGTGAGAAGGAGCCCCACCTTAAAGACTTACCCACCCCAAGGGCGATTTGCAACTGTCTCACCATGGGCTGGGAGGGAGGATCGGTCGGAGCTGGGTAAGAGAAAGCACAGGTCCTGCAGCAGGGACAGCAGCTTCTCCTGGGGCTATCAGCCCACAGCCTGGAAGTTTAAAAATCATCTACCTGGATTTCCAGAAGCCAAGATGGCAAAATAAACCCTAGTTGCTCTGATTCCCCCTCCCTGACCCAGAAAACCCAGAGATTTAATGTCTGACCCAGAGTAAAATTCTAAAATTAGTGGAAATAGCCTCAGGCTTAGGAGTCCCTGAGAAAGGGTGAAACTGAGGCAGTAAGGAGTCTGAAGTGAAGGGCCAGAGGGGTCCCAACAAGTCCCATCCCAAATGACCAGCAGGAGATCCAGAAGCCCAGGGTGGTGGAGCGAGCAAGTGCTAACAATACAAGCCCAGGTGGACTTTAGCGCCACGAGGGGAATCTGTGGACACCAGCTCTGCTGGCTGCCAGCTGCTGAACCTGCCTGAGCTGTAACCCAGGGGCATAGAGGTGGAAATCTGAAGTGGCTAAACCACCCCTCCCCCACAGATTACTCTGTGAGCCTCAGGGTAACTCAGGGGAAACACTGAGAATCCTGGCCTTGGCTTCAGTCTAGACACCCAGAAGCTACAGCACACAAAGTCAGCAACCAGACACCTATCTCCCTGGGTCAGAGACCTCTGTACCCCAGAACCAGAAATGCACTTTAAAGGTCAGGAAATGGGCAATCACAATAAGCTGGAAGCAACTTGAAAAGGCAAGACCAAAGACAATTGAATTCTATTACTGTGAATGAGAAGAATCACTTTCAGGAGAAGCCATGGACTCTGTATCCACACCTGAGACCATAGAAGGAAACATGAACTGGTCTCAAGCCCAAAAAGCATTCTTGGAGGAGTTCAAGGAAGATTTTAAAAGCCAGATTAGAGAGGTAGAAGATAAATTTAAATCTGCAGTGACCAAATTGGAAAAAATCTCACTGAAGAAAACAAATCCTTAAAAATAAAAATTTGTGAACTGGGACAGGTGGTTCAAAATCTAACTGTATAAAACACCTCCCTAAAAAAGGAGCTTCAAAAACTAACTGAGGAAAATAATTCACTAAAAACTAGAATCAGTCAAATCGAAGCTAAGGACTCTGTGATGCATCAAGAGTCAGTCAAGCAAAACATGGGGATTGAAAAATTAGAAGAAAGTGTAAAATATCTCACTGGAAAAACAACTGACCTGGAGAACAGATCCAGGAGAGAGAACCTAAGAATTATTGGAAAGCCATGATTAAAAAAGCAGCCTGGACAACATCCTCCAAGAGATTGTCAAAGAAAACTGTCCAGAAGTCCTGGAATCAGAAGGTAAAGTAGTTATCTAAATAATTCACTGGACTCCACCTGAAAGAGACCCCAAATTGAAAACTCCAAGAAATATAGCAGCCAAATTCCATAATTACTAGAAACCAGCCTGTGAGAGTCCTTATCTAAGAGTGCCCAATACTAGTGAATTTATAGGCCTAGTCCTATCCCTAGTTACTTATCTATGTATGTGTGGTATTCCTTCTGTGGAAGTAAATACTTCAGAAGTGAAAGCTGTAATTTTTGTCCTTCTGTCCCCAAAACCCAGCACTGCACTGTGCACAGAGTAGGCATTTCATAAATTTTTGTTGCTGAATTAAAAGTCCCATTCTGGAAGAGAGAAGAGACCTGACTTTGCCTACCTAAAGTCCAAAAGCCTTCAGAGACTTGACGCCTTCATCACAGAATACCAGTTCCTACTCCTTTATTCCCATTCAAAGCAAGCCCCCACCCTCCAGTGTCAATATTCCACTCTTTCCTAGCCTTCCATTATTCCCTTTGGAAAACCCTGTTCTTTTTAATAAAACTACAAACCACCATGCACATACTGCAACCCCTGATTACTTTGTGTATTTGGTGGGGAGTAGGGGGTATTTAGGAAGGACTGGGACCTCTGGTGAGAGGGATGCTGAGCCCTTTTCAGGGCTGCTCATCTACCTTTGGTGTCCACCTTTCACCCAAGTCTCACCTGTGGCTCCAAGAAGCTATAGCATGCATGTGGCCATACCCCAGTAAAACCATCTCAGGCAGATGAGCTAAACCAGGTTGAGAATAAACAATAGGCCTTAAACCCATTAGTGAGTTAGAGAGAAGGTCGACCCCAAGTATGTGAAGGCATCCCCCAGTGAAATGGGCAAATGAGAACAACTTATTCCAAAGACCATGAAGGTGGCTGAAACAGGCGCAGTGGAGCGCTTAGAGCTTCCATTAGACAGGGAAGACACCAAGGTCATCCGCTGTGTCCCAGGCCAGTGCCAGTCATCCTGACTTTTATGTTGCCACTGAACTTCAGTGACTTTGGAAAAGAGAGTGAGGCTGACAACTTTGTGCAACTCTGCCTCGATTAAATCCAATTCATGTGCAAGTCATCACCCCATGATGTCACTGGTCCTGTTCAAAGACAAAGGGAAAAAATAAGATGTATTTGGGAGCTGAGAGTCAGTGTAGCAAAAGGGATAGAATATCAACTGCAAGGAAGATCTGGGTTCCAATCCTGCCTCTGACAAATACAGGCTTGTGTGTCTACTGGGTGAGTCATTTAACATCTCAGTGCTTCAGAGAAGGCTCTGACATGCATTCTTTCACCCAGATGTTGCCAATGCTGTGGAATCACAATTCCAGTCCCTGTTCTACAATGTCCCCAAAGTCTCAGTGCAGTTTTAGGCTTTACTATCTGTTTGGTATTTATTTATGTGTGCATATTGCACCACTCTGTCCTCCATCTCCCACTCCCAACCCCCGAAAGAATGCATGCTCCTTGTGGGCAGGAACAATTTCGTTTTGTCTTTGCACCCCAACACTTTACACAACATGTGGCACATAGCAGGTGCTTAATAAATATTGAATTAACAACCATGAAATGCATGTTGTGTAGTAACAATCCCTCTGCCCAATCCTTAGAGTGTTTGACCTGGCCTTTTGCCTGTTCTCTTGATACTTTCCTTTACCCTGCCAATCTTGTTCTGCCTGCTCCCTTCCTGATGGCCATTGACACTGCCGGTATCCTACTGTTCAATTCTAAGACAGCTTGGATGGGAACTTACAGCCCCATCTTCTTGTTCTGCTCATTGCAGAACAGTAATGTGGGGGAGCGAGGAGTGAGGGGAGCCAATGTGCTCAAGGGGATTACATTCTCCTAGGGAAATACAATCTGCTGACAGATGGATAAATACAGAATACATACCCAAGTCAACAAATATCTATTAACTGGCTCCTGTGTGCCAATCACTGGTAACCCAATAACTAGGGGTAGGGAGCTGTGCTTTCCAAGACATGAAGGAGAAGGACATTCGAGGCACGGGAGACAAACTTTGAAAAAACGCAGAGAAATAGAAGAGAAGTTCCATAGGGGACAATGGAAAAGCAGAATATAGTTAGGAACCTGATCGTGATAAGACTGATGTGAGCTGGTGGCACAGTTGATAGAGTTCTGGGGCTGGAGTCATGAAGACAAGAGTTTAAATCTGACCTCAGATACTTATTAGCTGTGTGATTCTAAACAAGTCACTTAACCTCTGTCTGCCTCAGTTTTCTCAACTGTAAAATGGGAATAGCAATAGCACCTACCTTACAGGCCTATTGTAAGGATCAAATGAGTTAATATTTGTAAAAGCATTTGGCACATAGGAAATCTTATGTTAATGTTCATTACTTTCCTTTCCATCCCCTTCTTAGTCCTATGATCTAATTAGACCATCTGGCTTCACTGTAACCTCCATCCCAGACACAGAGGCTTCTGGGCAGTGAGAAGCAATGGGGCTACTGGAAGGAGAGAGGAAAAGAAAGGGTCTTAGGGAGTTTGGTCCAGCAGAAGGCCTAGACATATAAAAATAAGTAAGCCCGATTATACCAAGAATAGCAGAAAACAAAAGACAGGATATTGGAGGAGAAGGAAAAAGTGTCCTAGACAAATTCTTGTGTGTCCATGTTGTGTCATTGTTGGTTTTGACTGTGATCATTTGTCTTGGTGTTTCAATCCTACGTTGTCTTCACTCTGGTTCTTCTGATGATTGTCCTTCAAATATACTGATCTAATCTTTTCTTGGGCCTTAGGGAAGCCAAGTCTCTGTTCAGGTCTGTGTCATTACCTGGAGCTGTCTCCCTTCTTTGTTTTGCTGGTAACAACCCTCTTTCCTGCCTGGGCAGGATGAAGAGTGTCTCTCTCTGCCTTTGACATTGAATGTATATGATGTCATGGTGCCTGCTTCCAGCTGTTTTTCATCTGTACTCTAGGCTGTCTCCTGGTGAATGATTCAAGAAACTGACTTTTTAAAGTAGGAATACTATTTTATAATATAAATCTTTCAAGGTTAATTCCTTATAACCCACCATGCTTAAGAGTAATGAGGATGATGATGATAATAACTCATACTTTATAGTGTTTTAGGGTTTGTGAGCATATAAACGGGAGACATAGATGCTTTACAGAGGTCCCTTGAAATGTCCTGATAGAGGGGAGCAAACCTTGACTTTGCCCTCCCTTAGCTCGGTGAGTTCTGTGAACTGTGGAGATCCAGGAAAAGGAAGGTTTTAAGTCTCTGATGACTCCAGTGTTTTTCCTTTGGGGGAGGGCCTCAATCACAGGGAAGTGCTATAAATATAGACCTGTGGTGAAGGTGGGGGTGCATCAAAGAGGTAAGGAGCAATCACCTTGATTGTCGATAGTCACAGATGTGAGGTTTTGTGTGTGTGTGTTTTACATTTTCTGCCTGCTAAAATAGAGCATTTTTTTATTCTAAGAGGGTGGAAAGACAGAGGAAACTTGAAATTTGGGTTTGAACTGGGTTTCAATCTTGTCTTGGACAGTTATGAAGTATATGACAGTAGTGAAGCTCTGTGTGCCTCAGTTTCTACATCTGTAAAATGAGGATAATAATTCCTGTAGTGCTTACCTCACAAGCATGCTATGAAATTCAAATGAGATAATATAAGTAAAAATGTACTTTAAATCTTATGCAAACTATTATTACTCTTTTCTGAGGCTGTAGGGCAGATTAACTAGTAATCCCTTTCACCACATGGAAGGAGCTCATTAGCTTCTCCCTAGACCTATTTCTAATCTATTGCCTTCACTGTTGATGTAAGAAAACTGAGGTAGTCTTGCTGAGAGGTTATGTTGCTCTCCCAAGAATGTTCAGTACTGCCCAGTACCTGATCTAGCACTCAAATCAAGTGCTTTCATTCGCTTAGTTCTAAAACAGGATACCACTCCTCCTGTACTCACCCCTAGCAACTCAATGTAAGAGCAAGAGTCTATTTACCAAATGGAGATCCCATTAAGACTTGATATACTTTCTAATGTGCTTTCTTCTGCATTTTTTTTCTTACAGGCATAGCTAATTACCTGGGAAACTGGTGATACCTGATAATTATGGCATGTTTATTTCAGCAGATGTTTATTAAGCATCCACCTGGCTAGGCAGTAGTGATGCAAGATAACATAAAACAAAAAAGCCTACCCTTAAGGACCTTATCTGGAGGAGAGATAAACTATGTACAGTAATAAGTATGATTCAGAGCAGGATACCTGTGTGACCTTGGGCACATCACTTAACCATCCTGCACCTCAATTTCCTTCTCTGTAAAAAAGGGGGGAGTTGGCCTGGATGGCTTCTAAGATCTCTTACCAATTTAGATCTTCCATCATATTATTAATTACTAACTGCAAAAGATAAGTCAACACAAAATGCCATAAGAAACTTAAGTAAGGAGACATGATTTTTCACTTGAGTGATAGAGGCATGAGAAAAGATTTAAGGAAGAAATGGTACTTCATCTTAGTCCCTGTCATGAAACTTACACCAAACTGTGAGGTATTGACCACCCTTCTATCTGGATCTACTATCTCTAGAAATCTCAGAATCCTTGTCTGCCTTCAAAGTTAAGTACAACTTTCACTTCCTCCTTTAACCCTTCTTCAATCCCCTTTCAGTGTTAATGTTATTTCCTTAATTTTCCTTTTACCAAACTTATTTATTCAGTTATTTTATGTGTTTGCATATTTATTTGTTTTTATTTTATTTATTTTTATTTCTATGTGTATTATATCATTCTCCTCAAGCCCTCTCCAAACCATCCCTTCGGTCTTAGAATATACACATTTTGAGGGCAGGTTCTGTTTCATTTACTTTTTATTGTCCCTAGAAGATATCACAGTGCCTTGTACATTTGTAGTGATTGCTTAATAAATGTATTTAGTTGAATTGAGATGGTGTTTTCAGTGGGAGATGAGAGGCATGGGGGATTCAGATGTAGTTCATTTTAGCTGGGATGTTGAAAAAGTAAGAGAGAGTAGTAGGAATTAAGCCTGAACCAGACGACCAGGTTGTAGAATGCCTTGAATGGCAAAATAATCAGTATGCAGTATTTTCCTAAGTAGTGTTTGACCTGTTTGCCATTAATGGTTACATTTAACGGAGGAGGAAATGGATAGATTTCTCATTATTCATAGTGATTTTTTTTTGAGATGCAGCATGGTACAATATGGGTAGAAAATTGGGTAGACACCTGAATTCAAGTTCTAGACATGATTTTTACTGGTTGTGTGATCATAGTAAATCATTTCCTCACTTAAGACTCAGTTTCTCCTCTATAAAAATATGGATAATAATACTGGTGATACCTGTTTCTCAGGGTGCACTTTGTAAAGTTTACACTTTGATTAGCTATTATGAGAGCTATTATTATTATTTAGAGTTATTTTCACATTGTTTTGTTAAAGCCTTACATAGCATAGTAATCTTTTGGTCTATTCTCCAATTTCTTTGCATTGTACGAAGTCTAAATCTTCCACTGTCTTTCTTATTTCAGTGATCCCAACATTGCCCACAATACTGCATTGAAATCACCTGGCCATGATTTAAAGAAAGTAGTAAGAGCTAATCATGTCTGGAAGTTAAATTCAGATGTCTAACTCCTAGACCAGTTCTCTACCCATTGTTGCACCATACTTACTCTCTATAAAGAATCCATGAATGATGCCATTATTATCTTGGACTAACAACCTTGGACTCTTTTTTTATTCCTATAGTCCTATCAATTCTATTACTGCAATCTTTCTCCCATCTCTCCCTTCTGACCCATTCCTACTCCCTAACACCTATCACCCATCTCCTTATCACCTACCACCACCCTAGGTAAGATCCTTATTACTTCTTTCCTAGACTATACAAGTATCTTCTGTATAGGTCTTCTGGTCCCCATTCTTTTGTCACTCAAATTTGTACAACACAACTATAGTGTGAATCATTCTATATGCACAGATCTGGTGAGGCCATATACCTTCTTTAAAGACCCTTAAGTGACATTCTGAGCCTATCATTTTTTGCATTCTAAATAATATATTTTTGTATATATACATACACATACATTTATATATCTCAGTCTGACATTCAAGACCCTCCATAGTTTGACTCTATTTTTACAAACCATTCTCTACCATATGCCCTGTGTGCTAGACAAACTGACCTACTCTCTAGTCTTTGAGTAATGTCCTTTCCCACGGCCATACCAGTGATGATGCTGAGCCCTATGTCTACGATGCCCTTTCTAACTCCCATCCTCTGTTTCTACCACTTGAAGTCATATCTGTCCTTCAAGATCTACTTTAGATGTAGTCTATTTAGATGATATAATGAATAAAGCCCTATATGTGGAGTGACCATGTCAGTTCAGATTTTTCCTCAGACTTACTGGCTTTATGACCCTGGGAAAGTTACTTAACTTCCCTGTATCTCAGTTCCCTCAACAGTAAAATGAGGATGTTTTCTTCTAAAATCCCTCCTAGATCTAAATATAAGATCTAACAATCTTCAATGTAGCCTTTCCAGATTCCCTCTTACAATATCGAGAAATAATCCATCCCCTTTGTGGGTGTGTGTGTGTGTGTGTGTGTGTGTGTGTGTGTGTGTGCCACCAGATTATAAATCCCTGAGAGCAGTGATTGGGTCTTACTCAAGTCTGTATCTCCCTCTGTACCTACAACAGGGTTGTATAGCAGTCATTCATTAAGTTTGTTGAATTTGGTAAATTATTCTTTGTCAAATTCAAGTTTGGTATGGAAATCAAATCTGATGATGAAAGCTGTTATGCTAGACTCTAAGGGAAAACAAAAAAACAAAACTGTGCCCATCACTCTGAACAAAAGAAGACTACGCCAGGACTCTTTAGCCCCTCTGAAAATAAGCAACAGCTCTAAAGGAATAATATTTCCAGCTGTGCAGATAATACTGAATTGCAATTTTTGAAAACACCAGAGATAAAAGAGAACCAACATGAATCAGCCCGAAGTAGGTGATACATATGGAGCAGAAATCAAGTCAGATACATTGGGGAGGATCGCAATTTAGTGCCATACAGCTGAGACTAACAGGACAAAGCCCCCTTCTATTTATGGCATAATGTTTACCTCCAGCTCAGATCAGGATCTTTTTTGGAAAGAAAATCTTTGATTGTGTAGAATATGCTGAACTATTTAAGTCAAACTCATTGGCCTATAACTAACAGACTAATTTCCCTTTCCTTTTTTTTTTTTAAATCGAGATATTTATCCTTCTCCAATCCTGAGATACTCCACTAAGTCTTGACCTTTGTCTTGCCACTGGACTTCAGTCACTCTGTAGTTAAACTGTTGTTGCTTGGTTTTATCTCTGTCATCTTCACCCTTTCCTACCATTTTTTGATACTCTGGTCTTATACCATTGTCTGTGCTTCTTTTATTCTTTAGCCCATTTTGTCCCCGTCCCTTGCTTATTTTTTTAGCTCTATTGGGGAGGGATCAAATAAGTGATAAGACCACTACCTAAGGGTAGATGATATGATAATTACAGGCAACAGTGAGAAGGCAGAGCTGCTCAAATATTATTTTACTTCTGTTTTCTTTGGCTAGAAGAATGACATTTGAACTAGGACAGAAAAAGTGACCATGGGGAGTTACCACTCAAGATTATTATGTAAAGAGATAGTAAGAGAACACCTAGCTATCTTTAACAGTGATATCTCTAGGCATTGAAATATAGTTTGTGATCATTGGACAACTGCTAGTGATATTTGAAAGGCTGTTTTTGTTATTGTTAAAGTTGTTTGTCCTTCATTCTCAAAGAAGACCAATGACATCTCAAGGGTGGTATCTTGACTTGCACATGATTTGGATTTAAGTGAGGCAGAGCCATGCAGTCTTCAGCCTCACTGTCTCCTCCAGAGTCATCCGAATCCAGTGACAAGACAAAGGTCAAGACTTGGAGGAGTACCAGAGAACTGGAGAAGGAAAAAAAAAATGTTGATTTTAAAAAAAAAAAAAAAAGGAAAGGTAAAGCAGTCTGTTAGTTACAGGCCAGTGAATGTGATTCCTGGTGGACTTTTGAATTAATAGCTAGTGAAAAAGCCTAGAAAAGGAAATAATGTTCATGGAGAGCCAGAATGACTTCGTCAATAATAGGTGATGACAGGCTTATTAAACTAGTAGGTTAGAGGTGTGTTGTTGGTATAATTTACCTAGATTTTAGCAAGATGCTTGATACAAATCTCATGCTATTCTTTTTTTTTTAATAAAGCAACTGGGGTTAAGTAACTTGCTCAAGGTTACATGGCCAGTTATTTCTGGGTGTGGTGCTAAGTATCTGAGCCTGGATTCGATCCCCAGGTCATCCCAACACTAGGGCCGGTGCTCTTACTCGCTGAGCCACCTGGCTGCCCCTAAGCAACTGGGATTAAGTAACTTGCTCAAGGTCACATGGCCAGGTGTTTCTGGGTGGATGCTAAGTGTCTGAGCCCGGATTAGATTCCCCAGGTCATCCTGACACTGGGGCCGGTGCTCTTATTCGTTGTGCTACCTGGCCGCCCCTCATGCTATTCTTATTGAAATGATGTAGTAACTTGAACTAGATGCTAGTGTAAGTAGAGGCATTGAGGTACTGCAGTGGATAGAAGAATCAGGACAGGAGGCAGAAAGACCAAGAGTTCAAATGTGGCCCCCGACACTTCCTTGATGTCAAATGCTAGGCTAATCACTTAGCCTCTGCTTGCCTCAGGCTCCTCATCTTTAAAATGTTGGTAATAACATCATCTACCATCCAGGGTTTTGTGACAATAAAATGAGATATTTGTACTTTGCAAGCCTTGCAGTGCTGTATAGATATCATTATTATTATTATTATTGGCATTATTATTTGCATCTGGTTGAATAATCATATTAAAAGAAAAGTCATTGTTGATCTAATGTCAATTTTGAAGGGGGTCTATGTGACAGGATTTACAGAGATCTTGATAAGTTCCAATAGTAGACTAAGATAAAATTTAGTAGGTATAAATTTGATGTCTTATATTTGCATTCAAAATTTGACTTTGAAAATGAAGATGAAGAATCATGGTTAGACAACAGTTGATCTAAAAAGATCTGGGACTTTTTTTTTTTGGCTAACTGTAGCCAAAAAAAACTGATGCAATATTGGGCCACATTAAGACAGTCAAAGTTTCTGGGAATAAGGATGTGATAGTTCCACTGTACTCTGCCATGTTTATAGCCCATAGGGTATATTGTATACAACTGCAGGAACCCTAGGAAGGATATTGTTAAGCTGGACAACATCTAGAGGAAGGAGATCATGAGGAGGAAGGACTTTGAGTACATATCATATTAGGGCTGGCTGAAGGTACGTTTTAAGCTGGAAGAGAGAAGGGGGCAGGGGCAGGGATGATACAGTTGGACATAGGATTCTAGATTTAGATCTGTAAGGGACTTTAGAGATAATAATGGCTCTCTTCAAGTATCAGAAAGGTTGTAATATGTGTCAGTGTTCTGATTCACTCCCAAGATGAGAACAGAGAGTACAGTCAGGGAGAGAAAATCCTATTGAAAGGTTAGTCTGTGTTTTTCCCTCACTGGAAGACTTAAATCAAAGGCTAATTGGATGGTGGGGTGGGTTGTTGTGGGGTTTTGGGGGGAGGTGCAAGAGAGGGGTTGGATTGGACAATTATTGAGGTCCTTTTCAACTCTGAAATTCTTTGATTCTGTGTCTTAATATTTTTCTAAGACAAAGAGAATCTTAATATCTGGAGTCAGAGGGAATCTTAGTGATCACTTATTTACATTTTATAGATGGGAAATCTGAGGCCTAGAGAGGTAAAGTTACTTGTCCAAGGTACCATATATGAATTCTGATTGGCAGAGTTAATCCATTTCAACCCTGGTCTTCCAGTTTCAGTGCTCTTCCTCCTTTGCCATTCTGTTTCTTTCACATAGAATGTGCCCACATGGTCTCCATCCTGTCTCCATCCTCAGGCCATCAAGGTTTTCCCCTTCTTTCTTCATTTTGTTAAAATTGAGATTCTTAACTGTCATTTTTTTGGACGTCTGGTTGATCTAGCTGTTTGGTATGTGGTAGACTCCACTGGCAATCTTTAAATAATGGCAATAAATTCAAAGAGGAACATGAACCATTAATGTTGACTGATTACAAGAGGTGATGGCAGGTTACATTTTAGATATCTGAATTCCGTGCAGATAGAAGATGTATTATTACCATGGGAAAATGCATCTATATGTACAGAAGTATTTAGTTCATACTCAATGAAACATCACAATTAGTCATTTTAATTTTATTCTTTTGCTCAGATCTCTATGCTTTTTGTTGTGTTCAATGTGCTTGTAACTGGCTATACCAGATTTTCTATATCTCTACATAGATATTTTTAATGACTGGTTTTGATGGGATACTATATGAAGGAATCAGATGGCCCACAAAATAGCTACTTAATTATACAGATTCTTACCCTTATGCTGAAGTCTGTGTTCTAATCTGTTTTTCGTTGTAGTGATTTAGATGGTTATACTTGAAAAGTTTTTTTTCTCTACAAAACTTCTCAGGGTTAAGTAGGGTCCACTCTTCTGCAGATTTAAAATCTATGCATGCTCCCAGGCACAGAATAGACATCTGCATTTATTAATAATTATTTGCTTGTTTTGAGTGCCTTTTAAATAATTTGAATCATAATATGCAGAATCATTTTTTCCTACATCCAGTACTGCCCTCCTCTCCAGTCCTTTGTCATCTCAGAGTACAGTAGTCTTGTTTAAAGTGGAAGATAAATAAAAATGTGGAAACGTGGGTGAATATGTTAACCCTGGAAATTGGAAAGTTTTGTAAATAGCACCTGTAAAGCTATGTGTCGGGTTGTAAATCATTGTTCAACACTTCTCCCTGATTTTTAGATTCAAAACAGACTTTAAATGCCAATATTATTCTAGAAAACAGAGGCCCACCACTCCACAATACACAAGTTTATGAATTTAATTTCTTTTTTAAAAATATATTTTGGAAGTGGAGATTTAACTACTGTTTGCTTTGAACAATGGGGCAAACAGAGCATGAAATTAAACGTCAGGCACATTAAATCTGTAGATTTTAAACTTTTTATGGTCACTTTTCAGAGTAGCAGCAACTTGAAAACTAGTTTCACTCTCTAGAAAGACTTAAGGGAATGAACCACATTTGATAAATAGACATAATAAGATTGAAAGTATAGCTGGAAAAACTGGTGTGCATTGCTTGCTGTGTGAAAGATTTTTGCTGCTTCATAATCAATACGCCTAAATAAACTGCACTGAAGGGCCCTGCTGTTGGAGAAAAAGTATTGGAGAGTAATGTAATGGAGGAATTGAAAATCAGTGGAAAATTAGTTTGGAATCCTTTGCTTTTCTTTAAAATCATGAAGGGAAGAATAGGAATTTCAGTGTACTAGGTGTCCATATCTGTGTATCCTTTGTATAGCATGGGTATTTTCAGTGTTAAAATTACACATTTTCAAGCCAAAGAAGTCAAGAAATGTAAAAGTTACATCTGATCCTTCAGCCTTCCCTTGTACCTGTTTGGAATAGCAAATGGCTCTGGGATCAGAATTGGGCCCAGAATAGAAATGGAAAATAATGTGTATGTGAAGATAGAGGGTGAGGATTTTTAATTTAACTCCCTGGCTATATTCAAGGGGAAATGGAAATGGAATAAAAAATGAATGGAGAAACTTATTAAAGGGGAATAAACAGGGAGTAGAGAGGATAAAAAACATGAAAGAATATTTAGATGGTATTTTGGGGGGGTACATGATTTGGTAACAATGGAAATTGTATTCTGTTTATTTTCTATATGTATTCATTCTTTCATTATGGATTTAGGGGTGATATATATGTCAGGGGAAGATTTTTCTTGTTTTGCATTTGTTAAACACTCATGTAGGATCCTAGATTAACTTTCAAAATCCCAAGTCTTGAAAACAAGGAAGGCTGCTCGGTTGAAATATGAGTTTCTATTTATGGAGAACTATACTTCTAGATGAAGTCACTCAACTTTATGTACCTAAGTTTCAAAAATGGGGAAGGAAAGAATTTGAACACCAAATGTTCTTCTCTTGACTGAGGGGGTGTGTGTGTGTGTGTGTGTGTGTGTGTGTGTGTGTGTGTGTGTGTGGTGGCGGCTACAGGGTAAGGGTTAGAGTCAGCTATATTGGTTTGGGCATTTAGTTATTGACAGAAAACTAGTAGAAAGCTTATAATTCTCTTTAATATTTTTGCATATGCTGTTTGTGACTGATAGTTACCAAGTCTAAAAAGTGGTCAGAAAATGTTGGCATCATTCTGAATATTTAGAAAAGAAAAAAAAAACAGCAGAGGCCGTCGGGATGATTTGAATTTCTCTCTCTCTGCATGGGGTTAATTAGACCCTTTGATTTAACTTTATAACCCTAAAGATATTTTTTTAAATAAGTTAAACTCTATTCTTCCCCATTTCCACCTTCACCCTATATTTGAATGTATCTAATATGAATTAGTTTTTCACAATTGTGAATATATTGACCAATGGAGAAAATGAATTGTGATCCAGTAATGGTTTGAGAAGCAAATAAAGGAATTTGTTGATGATGATGATAACTGTCGATCAACAAACATTTATTAAGTACTTACTATATGCCAGGCACTGTGCTAAATTCTGGGGATATGAAAAGAGGCAAAAGATAGTTCTTGCCCTCCGGGAGCTTATGATTTAATGGGAGAGACAGCATGCAAACATAGACAAAACTGGCTATATGTATACATATATATGCATGTAGAAATTATATATGTAACAAATAGGAAATAATCATAAGGAGAGCAGTGAAATTATGAGGGGTTAGGCTTCCTGTTGAAGGTGGGATTTAAAGGAAGCCAGAGAAGTCAGTAGTTGAAGTGGAGAAGAGAGAGCACTCTAGGCATGTAGGATAGCCAGAGAAAATGTCCAGAGCTAAGAGACTGGGTCAGGAAGGGTAGATTTGAGAATCATCACCAAGGGAGCTGATGAGATCACCAAGTGAAGTTGTATAGAGGAAGAAGGGAAGAAGGCCCAGGCCAGACCCCTGAGGGGCACCGACAGTTAGATGTGATTTGGAAGAGGATCCAGCAAAGGTAACAGAAGGGAGATCAGATAGGCAGAAGGAAAACCAGGAAAGAATGGTGCCCCCAAAACCTAGAAAGAAGCAAATATCAAGGAGGGGAGAGTTCTGTCAAAGAGTGGTCAAGAAGAATGAGGATTGAGAAAAGGCAATTGGATTTGGCAACTAAGAGATCATTAGTAAATTTGGAGAGAGCAGTTTCCGTGGAATGATAAGGTTGAGAACCAGATTTTAAGGAGTTAAGGAGAGAGTGAGAGGAGAGAAAGTGGAGTTACCTATTGTAGACAGACTTTTTGAAGAGTTTAGCTACAAAGGGCAGAAGAGATTTAGGATGATAGTTAGCAGGAATGGAAGGATCAAGTGAGGGATTTGTCAGGATAGGGGAGACATGGGCATGTTTGTAGGCAGCAGGAAATGAGCCAGTAGTCAGGGAGGGATTGAAAAAGAAGTGGAAAGAGTGGGGATGACAGAGGCGATCTGTTGGAGGAGACGGGATGGAATGAGATCACTTAAACAGAGAGGTTAGCCTTGGTAAGGAGTACGGCTACTCCATCATATGAAAGAGGAAAGAGTAGCAGAAAACATCTGAATGTTAGGAGATGGGAAAGAGCAGATAAGAGGGAACTCATGGCTAATAGCTTTAATTTCTTCTGTAAAATATGAGACAAGATTCTCAGCTATAAGGTAGATACAGTTATTATTCCCATTTAAAAAAAACAAACAAGGGGCGGCCAGATGGCTCAGCGAGTAAGAGCACTGGCCCCAGTGTCAGGATGACCTGGGGGATCAAATCTGGGCTCAGATACTTAGCACCACACCCAGAAATAACTGGCCGTGTAACCCTGAGCAAGTTACTTAACCCCAATTGCTTAAAAAAAAAAAAAAAACCAAGGCTAAAAATTTAAGTAACTTGTCCAAAGTCAACTTGCTTCTTCTAAGTAGTTGAGGTGAGGTTTGAACACTGATCTTTCTGTCTCCCAGTTTAGCACTCCACAAACTCTGCCTCTCTGTGGGAAAGTAAAGGCTGCCCATCACCATCATGTAACTTCCGATCTCTAAGTCATCTTGGTGGGTACTGCTGCCTAAATCCCTAGAGCCTTGCTTCATCACCAAGTAAAGACTGCTGTCCCTAATCAGGAAAAGAAGAGCAGCCAGAGAGTCTTGAGAAGAGGATATCAAAATGAAGAATTTCCTCTTCCTTTCTTTCCTTGTAACAACTCCTTCCTCCTGCTAATATGGATTATTTACAGAGGTTTTTGAGGCTGTGGCTGCATGGGATTAGCGAACCTTTTTAAAGTTATTTTTGCTATTGTCTTGTGTTTTTACCTCACCATTATTTCTGGGTATGTCCACCCTTCTCCAGTTGTGCCTGGCTCCCCTTCCAAGAGACAGGGGCCATATTGCATTATCTGTCTCCACCAGATCTACCTCACTTTTCTTTTTTTCAGTTACTGTTTGATTTCCTTTTTAGTGAAGACCTTTCATTTATATTCTCCTACTCACTGTGTATATTGTTCAGCTGCTGCTTATTTAATCAAATTGTTGAATTCAATGAAATGTTCTTTTCTTGCCTTTTCATAGACCAGAGCAGTGGTCCTCAGATCCCATTATTGATTTAAGTCATGCCGTTCTTAGAGGAGTGACTTCATCCAGTCCCTCCAAAAGCATTCACCAAGTGAAAAATCTGTGCGATCATCAGTGCTCTATGGAATGAAGGAAATGCAAAAGGAGTGTTAATACATGAACTTTGTGAAGTGGACAATTCCAGAGGAAACTGGGATGCCCATTTTGAACCGATACAGAATGAAGTGAGCATAACTAGGGACACAATTCATTCAGTGAGAATATTATAGAGGACAAAATAACTTTGGGAGACTTTAGAACTTTGATGAATGCTGTGATAAACTAGGAACCAAAAAGAATGAAAATGAAACAAGCTTCTCACCTCCTGACTGAGAGATGATAGTCTTAAAATGAAGGGAAAAAATTTTGAGGCCTGGCTAACATGGATTTTGGTTTTGCTGTACTATGTAGATATATATCCAGAGATAGTGATAGGGAAGAGACAGATTAATTTTTAAAATACTTGTGTAATGGAAATGCAAATTTGTAAGATCTTCCCTGCCCCTAGGCTAAAGTGCACCTGAAGCCTGGGGTGGGAGGCTTGTTTTTCAGTAGATACTTCTTGATTGGCCAGTGAGTCAATAAGGTTGTTACATTCTCTGAGCCAGGAGAAGGATATATAAGCCCTGATGTGTAGCTTTGTTTTGGGGGCTCACTTTGAAAAGTGTTCTGTGATTTGATCTGTATTCTGGGAAGCCATTGTCCAGGGCCCCCCCCCAGCTTTGAAAAACCCAGATGTGGAAACCCAGATGTTGACTGGGTATGGATGTAATGGTTGGACAGTTTGGAAATCTGTCTACTTGATCTGTTTCTGTCTTGATAATTCTGCTTGTATACTTTGAAGTTCGGGGTGCTGACCTTTTTCCCCTGAACAAGGTAAACGATATATGTCTGACTGATTAAAGTAAGCTTGTTAACCCATTTTGAGTTGCTTTCCTTTAACAAAGCAGATCCAAGAACCTGTGTGAGCAGCCACCCTAGCAACTCCAGGGTGCTTGCTGCTACAACTTGTTACTTGCAAAAGAAAAATGATTTTGTCCCGAAGTCTAATTCAATAGATGGAACATGGATGAAACAACTAGAGTGTAATTATGTGCTGAACCCGGTGGTATTTAAGTGAAAAAGGTGTTCAGAGAACAGAGAAATGAATTTGGGTGGGGAGAGCAAAGACCTCTTGGAGAAGGTAAAGCTTAAGCTGGGCCTTGATGGATGGGTAGGATCTTGGATAGAGTGGATGAAAATGGGCATTGTAAGCAAGAGGAATACCATGAATCACAGAATCTTGTAGTTGCAAGACAGCTCAGGGCCCATCTATTCCAGCCTGCACTTGAAAAGCTCCACTGAGAAGAGAACCACGAACTCCCAGACAGCCCGTTCCACTCAGGGCCAGCTTTTTCCCTTTGGTGAGCCCAATTCTACCTGTCTGCAACTGTAATCCATAATTCCTAGTTTTGACCTCTTGGTTTTTAACAAAATAAATCTTCTGTAGGAGGGCCCTGTACTTACCATGTCCTCTTCATTTTTCCTTCCTCTGACTAAAAATCCCCAGTTCTCTTTTCTGGCCTGATCTCAAGGCCATTCACCAATCCTAGTTACCCTTCTCAGGAATCTCTCTTAATGGCCTCTCTAAACTGTGGCTCTGAACCCAACACCCCAGTTGTGGTATGATCAGGACAGACCAGAAGGACTATCAACTCTTGTGTTCTAGCTTATACTTTTCTTACTGCAGTCTAAGTTTTCATTAACCATTCTTTTGGACATAATACCATACTCTTGACTCATATTGAGCTTGCCCCCCACTAAAACCTTCAGGTATTTCTCACATATGCTGTTGCCTAACCATGTTTGTCTTATCTTATACTTGTACATTTCTTAAATGCAAGAATAGGACTTTAGGGACAGCTAGGTGGCTCAGTGAGTAAAGCACCGGCCCCTGGAGTCAGGAGCACCTGAGTTCAGATCCAGCCTCAGACGCTTCACACACACACACACACACACACACACACACACACACACA
>NW_027187460.1:37146673-37198978 GCF_028583685.1 Petaurus breviceps papuanus
TTTTTTTTTTAAGTCCAAGTGCAGGATTGTAAAGCAGAGGCAGGTTAAGTAAGAACAGATATGGTATTTAATAGACAGTGAGAACACCTGCTTGAATGGATTGGAGGGTGAATTAGAGAGCTGAGTTGTCCTTAGAGTGGACTTGTAATTTCATTGATACAGGGCATTCTGGGTGAGAAAACTCCCTTTATCAATGCAGATTTGGTGCCTTCTCTGTCTATAATTTATAGTCTCAATGAATTGCCTGAGGAAATGGGAGATATCAGAGATAGAACTTAAGACTGATCAATTCCAAAACTAACTTTCTATTTAATATGCCACTACTCTCCCAAATACAACTGTCTCTTGCCACATGTTGTTAGATTTGCCAAGCTAAGTGGTCTCAACTTGGTGACTGTTTTCAGAGAAAGAATTAAACTGGTTTGTTCTTTTGGTCTCTAAAACAAATATATTATTGGATTTTGCTTTGGACATGTTAGCTATCTTTTAAGATATTTCTGCTTCCAGTTTAGATGAAGGAACTATTTATTAATCAAGTGACCCCCAAGAAATGAATTGAAATACAGAAGGAGGAAAGTAAGTGAGGGAAATAAAGCAGTCATCAGTCTTGCATTTCTGATATGGATATAGGAATGTTACAGGGTTAAGGGTATTGGTTGATAATCCTGAGAGAGCTCTATCCTTATGTTCCTAAAGAACACAGCTCACATCTCTAAGCCTGTTTTTCCTTATTCTGGAATGGGTTTAGTAGGATTTCTGCTATTTACAAAAGAGTTACAAGAATGAATAAATAGGATTGCCTGGGAACCATTTTGAGACTCTCACAAGGAAGGCCTCATAGACATTTGAGGCATAGCTTTGTTGGGAATGTTGGATTTGTTAATTGCCTATATCTCTTTGAGATTTGTGCATGAGTCAGAGCACTGTGTGTGTGTGTGTGTGTATGTGTGTATTTATGATTTGCAAACATTTTCATCTTGTAGTGTGAGCTCCCCTGGGCTGAGTGATGGGTTTTTCTTCTGCATTTGGTTGGTAAAGACATAAAATATAGCGTGATTCTCCCCTCCCCACTCCTATACGTTCTCTTTGACAAGATTGTATAATGCAGCCTGATAGGCAGGACTCGCAGGCCTTGATCACCAATGCCATCCACAGTGCCTGAGATAGCCGTTTCCAGTTGGCTGCTTGTGCATATCTGCATTTCTCTTCCTCCAAGGCTTATTGTTAGAAACCATGACTTGTCATCCAGTGCAGTGGGGAGGTGCCAGCCCTTACCAGAGTGGTGTACAGATACCCTCATTGCAATGCATGAACAGTTGAGCTTCCCCATTGCGTCAATGCCCTTTATAAATAGTCCTCCCTGGTGCCTGCTGGTCTTAGGCTCTATTGTTTGCATGGATATTAGGAAGCCTTGTGTATGACTCTGCGTGCATTAGAATCAGGCAGCTTGCTCTTTCACTTCTCTGGGGTTCTTAGTAGACACCTTATAATGTTTCTGGAGGGAGAAAGTCAGCTGTATCTGAGCTCAACTTAATGATGTAATAGGAGGGTAAACTCAGAGATTCACCCAGAAACCAGTGACAACATCATATTATTATGGATAAACACATTTGCTTCTGCGTGCTTACAGCCAAGCCTGAGGAAGAAGCAGGATCTGCCTCCGCTCCATTCCAACTTTTCCCCAGTGCCCAACACATGCCTGTTGATTGTTCTCCCTCTTTCTTTTCTATCACCCTGCTTTGCCTTCCTCTGTCATTTTTCTAATTTCCTCCTATCCTTTCTTCTAGTTTACTCTCCTTTCTGTCTTTCCCTCAGATGAGGTTGCTTAGGCAACTGATGCTTGCTCTCATTTTTTTCTCCTTTACACACTACTCACTCAGTCATCCTCATGCCATATTTTCAATCATTTTGGAACAGTCTGAAGAATGACAATGGCTGGGGTCTCATAACCAGTAACTCACCAGTCAGGAGGATAAGCTTCATAGTAGAGGCTTCTCTGGGTGAGAAAAACTCTGGGAAGGAGATGAAGTCACCCAGAGAACAAGCTGAGTGAGGAATGAAGTGATCATGGCTAGAACCCCTCATGAAATGGTCATCCTAGCCAGGGATGTGCCATTCAGAACAGCATCGTGAGTGTAGGTAGGCAAGGCTGCTAGTGAAGAAGTGGAACATTATCATTAGGTAACTTTCCCTTTCTGTAAGTTGTTAAATTGAGTTAGACCACCCATTAAGGGCGAACATCATAACTTGGGTTTTTTTTAATTCCATGAACCCCTTCCAACAAGCACAAAAACTTTGCTGTATCTTTACAATTATTTACTGCTTAAAATACCATTAAAGATTTTTCTAGCACTAACTCTTTGGACTATTGTTGCAAACTCCCTATAGAGTTCACTAACCACTAAGTGGGAATTCTGCATTAAAGGATTCTGTACATAGGATTCATATTTTATAAAAGCTCTTCCAACTTTGAAATGGGCTGGATGTGTAGTCATATGAGATTTAGATTTCAAACCTGCCTTTGACACTATGTAACCTTGGACAAATGACTTAACCTCACTAAGTCTTAGTTACCATATCTGTAAAACTAGGATAATGATACCTACAATGTTTACCTCATAGGATTATTGTAAGGATCACTGATATAGCCAAAGCACTATATAAATTTCACCTATTATTACTGTCCTTATTACTTAGAAGAAGAAAAAAGAGATGGCCTCACAAAAAGTATAGGTTCACTAAAAATAAGTCGTACTAAAATTTCCATGCCTTTTATTGATAAAGTTAATAAAATAATGGGCCAGGAGGATGCCATAGACATAATGTATCTGGCTTTAATCAAGGCATTTAACAAAATTTTTCATGATATCCTCAAGGACAAGATAGAGAAATGTGTTATGAATGATAGTAGTTAGGCAGATTTGGTGTCTGGTTGAGTAATGGTTTAGTGTCAATTTGGGGAAGTCTCTAGTGACATACTACAGTGCTCTGTCCTTGGTCTTGCCCTACTCATCATTTATATTAATAATTTGAATAATGGCAAGATTATTAAGTTTTCATAAGATAAAACTAAGAAGAGAGCTAATTCACTGGATGACCGAATAAGAATAGAACATTTTCTCAGGAAGGTAGATTAAAACTAACATAATTACATTTAGCAAAAATTGGTGTAAAGTCTTCCTTAGGTTCAGAAAATTACTTGCAAAAGTATAGAGTGGAAGACACCTGGACTGGCAAATATTTATGTCAGAAAGATCTGGAGGTTTTAGTTGACCACAAGATCAGTATGTACTAACAATGTGACATGACTGTTGGGGGTAAAGGGTAGGGAGCCAAAGTAGTCTTATTTTTTTTTTTGCTTTTTGGAGGGCAGTTGCCCAAGGTCACATGGCTAGTTTGTGTGTGTGTATGTGTGTGTGTGTGTGTGTGTGTGTGTGTTAAGTGTCTGAGGCTGGATTTGAACACAGGTCCTCCTGACTCCAGGGCCAGTGCTCTATTCACTGTGCCACCTAGCCGCCCTGCTAAAGTAGTCTTATACTATTATAGAAGTAAAGTGTTCAGACCATGCATGGGTCAGACTTCATCTAAGTTATCTGTCCAGTTTTGGATGTCACCTCTTGAATAATATTGAGAACTTAGGGTACCCAATATTGGCTGCCTTGAAAGAGTAAAAGTACCCTGTTTCCCTGGTAGCACTCAGATGTTCAGTGACTCTCTGAATGGGCTGTAGTAAAAGATGTGATGCACTTATATTGGGAGGAAAGTTCGACTACATAACCTCTTAAGTATTCTCTAATTCTTAAGAGTTTATGATTTGGTGGTACAGACTGAAATTCTATGCATCCAACACTGATGCAGTATGTTCCATAGTTAATTTGATCTTATAATTTCTATCCATAAATACTTGCAGATCATTCCAGATTTTTCTTTTGTTTCTCTGTTTACCCTGTAATTAAAGAAATTTTACCATATTATTCTCCCACACAAGTCAAGATGACCTGAGATTCTCTTTCAGGGCATAAGAATAGCAGAATGTCAGGATCTATGAGTTCCAGAGCTTAAGAGATTCACAGAATTGGGTGATTGGAAGGATCTTATTGACCATCTAGTTCAACTCATACCTGAAAAAAGAAATCCTTCTACAACATATATGATAAAAGGTCATAAGACTTTGCTTGAAGACCTCCACTGAAGAGAATCCCTCAAAGTAATCCATTAACTTTTTAAAAACTTTAATTAATTTATGAAACAAAACAAACATTCCCATAATGTGGTGAATAAAAAAGATGATTTCACATGAAACTGCAAATCTATTATGTACAACTTGCCATTCCTTTTAATAATAAAGTTATCGTGTAAATTCCTTTTTTTTCTTCCCTCTCTCCCCACTCTAGAGATGGCTACCATCAAACAAAAATATGTGTGTACATATGTAAAATCATTCTATACATACTCTTATTTATCAGTTCTTTCTCTGGATGTAGATAGCATCTTCCTTCATATGTCCTTTGTAGTTAATTTGGGTATTTATAATAGTCAAAATGACATCCATTTAAGGTTGTTCTTAAAACAATTTTACTGTTACTGTATACAATGTTCTCTTGGTTCTGGTCATTTCACTCTTCATTATTTCATGCAAGTCTATCCATGTTTTTTTTTCTATAATCAACAAGCTCATCATTTCTTATAGCACAGTAGAATTCCATTACATTCATATACCACAACTTGTTCAGCCACTCCCCAGTTGACAGGCATCCCTGCAATTTTCGGTTCTTTGCCACCACAAAGAGAGCTGCTATAAATATAATAGAACATATAGGTTCTTTTCCTTTTTCCCTAACCATCTTTGGAAATAGAACTGTGTGCAGCATAATAGCGGGTAAAGTGCTGAATGTAGATTCAGAAAATTCTGGGTTCAACTCCTACTTCAGACACTTATTAACAGTGTGACCCTGAGCAAGTGACTTAATATGTCTTAACTTGAGTTTTCTCCTCTGTAAAATGGACATCATAATGCTACCTATACCCAGAAATGTTTTTGAGGATCAAGTGAGAGCATATACATTAAATGTTTTGGCCATAAAGCACCATATAAGTGTGAAAATTGTTATTATAATATAACTCTACTTGTTGGGAAAATTTCCCTTTGCATTTAGCCTAAATTTGCCTCTGTGTGACTTTCTTGGCTGCCATATCATATTGGTAACGTATTTTGAGCTTGTGGTCTACTGAAACCCTCAGTTTTTCCCCCCCATTGTCAGTTCAGGTCTGCATAAGGGAGAATTGTGTACCAGTGCTGATCCACCAGTGATCTCAAAGGCTTCCTATCCTAACCAGGAGGGAAACTAGCTTCACAAATTAAAAGTGTGCACAATACCCCTTTAATATTGAAGCAATGGTTTATTTAAACTGAGTGCTATGGTCCAGCAGCACACATAGTTCCCATGGGAAGAACTAAGAAATAACTTGTATTTTACTAGCTAGATACTTTCTAACAATATCTTTAGGATGAAAAGGAGGGTTTTATTGTTCTTTATTTTGAAAAATGAAATGTAAGGATTGTTGAGTTTCCTGGGGTTTTCTTATCCAAATCCCAACAAAATCATTAGAATTTGGACTTCATGGGTTATTTGACTTACAGGATCCAGTTGAACAGAAGGGCATATTAGCATTTGTGAATTAATTTGAATTGATTCCATGGAAAAGCATCTCTTCACAGGAGAAAACTTTTCTCCCTCTTTTGTTTCCTCTGATGTCTCAAAATGCCCTTATTCTGGGCTGATAAGCACCATTAAGGGATGTAGAGATAGACATTAACATCTGTTTTTTTGTGTGTTTTTTCCCCTTTCTCCTAACCTTGAATAAGATGACACAATGGAAGACAGTAAAAGAGAGGACTGGGAAGTAAGCAAAGGACATTGCAGAATGGTAAGGGAAGAACTAGGTGATGCTTGGAGTTTTCAAATACATGCTAATAATGAGATGTTGAAAACATGTTTACCACTTTCTGAGATTTGGCCATAGAGAGCTCTGCTTTCCTCTAACAGTACATGGATGCAGTGCAGTGGTTGCTGTCTCTCATAGTATATTAGCTTTGGGGAATAATGAGAGAAGGTTCAGCTAACATTCTGTCATACCTTTGGGGACCTAAAATAGACATGTTTCTCCACTTCAAGAAAAATCCAGGTCATTATAGGAAAAGTTAGACTTTAGAAACATTAAATAATGAGTATTTCCTCTAAAAAAAAGAATTTTTGACTCTTGAAATGATTCACGCAAAATTTCCTTTAAGTACCACATTTCCTTGTTTCATCTTAGTTTGTTTACAGGTTATAAGCAATTTGAGACAAAGACCTGGACAAGGAAACTTAAATAGAAGTGGTAGGAGACACTGCCAAGATGACTAATGAGGAATAGAAGGATAAAGCATCTTGAAATTATAATAGGAAACAGGAAATGTGGTTAATTTCACAAAGTTCATTTTTTACACCTCTCCCCAATAATGCACCTAACTGTCCTGAACAGAGTTAAAAAGCCTTAGCATTTCATTTGTGGCCTTGGCTGCAGGACGGTACAATGACCAGTTCTGAGAGGAAATGCCTGAGATCTTGCTCTGTGTCACAACATGTTGACCTTGAGAGAATAAGGAGATTGTCTGTGCTGTGGTCTCTCTTAGGACATTAAAATAACAAATCCCCCTGTTTCCCATGTTTTAAATCAAGAGAATGATGTGGTATACATGTACGTGGGAAAGAGGAATGAGGCAAATGGAAAATCACTGAAAACAGTTCCTCTTTCTAACTTTTTTTTTTTTGGTATTAGCATGTCCTTGGGCAGTTTGAACTTTTTCTTCCTATTTAATTGTTTAAAGTCACTGTGAAATGGTGCATCTGTTTGTTCTTGGTTTTGTCTTCTACTGGGGAGGGGGAGGGAACATATTGGCAACTCTTAATGCAAGCAGAAGAAAGAACTTAGAATCCCCCGCTCCTTTCTAAATGGGCTGAAGAACAGTCCTCTGACCTTGGGGAAAGGGGAATATTGCTATTGTGTGATAAATCATTATTCTATCGTTTTAATTCTACCCCGTATGAGACAAACAAATGCACTGTGTATGTGTGGGTATGTGCTTATGTATGTATGTTTGCGTATGTATGCATTATTCTAGGCCATTTCCAAAGTATCTATCTTCTGCTGATGGAGGCCTGGGATGAAATAATATTTAAGCCATAATGATATGATAAGTAGATTAGCTTTGTTGGAAGATGTGTTCGTGGTATATCAAGGGAGTTCTTATTTGCAAAGTCAGGTAGCTAAAGGACTTTATCAGGGAACGACTGAGGGAGAAGGGGAGGATTGGAATACACTGGCTCTCATAGGCACTTCTAAGAGACTAGAGTAGACACTGGCCACCATGACAAACCATGAAAGAAGTAAACTAGGTGAATTCAAGACACTGTGGCTTTCAGTAATTTAGTATAACTTTTCCTGAGTTGTACACTGGAACATTCTGAGAGTTTATAAGATGTAAATGAGAAAACCTCAATGTCAAAATATTTTTCTCCTTTAAAATATTAAATATGAAGTTATAAATATCAATCAGTGTGTTATAGAGGAAGGAAACAACCTTGGGCAGGAAGCAAGGTACCTTGGTTGAAGTCTCAATTCATCCACTAATCAGTTGTATGACCTTAGTCAATCAGTAACTTTTATTAAGTGTTTATTATACCCCAAGCCCTGAGCACAGTAAAGGGGGTTACAAAAAAAGACAAAAGACTAACCTTGTGCTCAAAGAGCTCAGAGCCCAATGAGAAAAAAATGCACACAACTCAATGCAAGCAAGACATACATATATAAATATATGTGTATGACATGTACAGACATACATGTCTAAATATGTGATATGTGTGCACACCCATTATATAATACACATTGTGTATTTGACATATTTTATAAACAGTGTGCGTATACACACACACACACACACAGAATAAATCTGGGAATAATCAACAGAGGGAAAACAGTAGAATTAAAGAGGATTGGGACGTTGGGCCAAGTCACTTAATATCTGTGAGTCTTAGTCTCTCTGCCCCCTACCTCTGTAAAATAAGTGGGTTGATTCAGATGACCTCTTAACTTCCTTACAGTTCTAACATTTTCCAATTGATTCAAAAATATTTATCCTCACATGTGGTGTAGTCTCAATTTCATCCATTTTGCCTCAGTATTTTCCCAAGTTTCCTTTTATTTCAAGAGTATTTGATGTTTCCAAAAGCCATCAGACCAGCACTTAGAGTATTAATAAATTATATCAGGATATTTTGAGGCTGGAGCAGTCAAATTAATCTAAGTATTGGCCTAGTAAATAACAAAATAGTGGGAATGTGGTAATGAAACACTGGGGACTTTGCTTAAACTAGCTAAGAATGGCAGAGATTAATATAACTGAAGCTAAATAGTTATATTCTAGCTAAGAAGGACAGAGTGTCCTTTTTTGGACTTAGAAGGTATCCCCTCCCTTTCCTTTCTTCTGTTTGTATTGCTTGATTTAATAAGTAAATGAACTGATTTCTATTTTATTACTTGAATAATTTAGTGGATCCCAGGACCTCATCAATGTGTACTCTCCTCCTATCTTTGCATATTATACTTCATCCTGGAGGTAATGGAAAACCACTGGAGTTTATTGAGTAGAAGTGACATGGTCAGATTTGTGCTTTACAAGAATCACTTTGGCAGCTGAGTGAAGAATGGACTGGAGTGGGGAGAGGCTTGAGGCAAGGACACCAACCAGGAAGCTGTTACAGCAGTCCAGCTTGGGGGTAATGAAGGCCTACCCACAAGCTCCTTCTTGCATCATCACTTTTATTATTACCCCTATTCTCCATCCCAGCATCCCCCCCCTCCAAAAAAATTTATATTGTGTGTGTATATATATATATATATGTATAATATTACATATACACAATATGATATAAATATATATATATATAACCTGTTGTTTCCCCTGATGGAATATGATCTCCTTAACAGCAGAGACTTATTTTGATAATGAAATGGAGAATTAAAGCTTAAGGAGAACTTTGAGGCCATATAGTCCAACCTAAGGATGAGGAAATTGAGGTCCAGAGAATTTAAGTGACTTGCCAAAGTTACCAAATATCATACAGAAGAAACTTTGATTCCCCATCTGCTACTTTCCCCACTGTACCACAATATATTGTTCTTGCCACATAATAGGTACCTAATAATTGTGTATATATTAATTGATCTTTAATGCTGGGTGACTGTTTTCCTGAGAGCTCTTTGTTATGGCTGTTACTGTTATTGTCAGTGTTATTACTGTATTCCACACTGAAGGATTGTGGCATAACACATTATACCTATTCCACTGCCAGCAGGCAATGAGTAATAATACCTCATAGTCTGGATGAAATCTTTGAGGATTTACTACCACTTATAGAAAAATCTAAAAGCATGGAAGTGTTCACAAAACAAATACTGTACTGATCCAACTATAGACCATATTTTCCCCATACCTCTCGCTTGGATAAAGCCTGAGGATGGCCTGTAATTATGGTGAATGGCTAAGGTATAGCTTAAACCTTATTCTCTCCAGCAGCCTTCATCAAAGGAATTTTTCTTATTCCGGGTTCCTACACTGGCTGAAGAAGCCTACGTTGGATGCTGCTGCTGCTGCTACAGCTCGTGGTGGTCTCAAATTCCATTCCCTTGAAGTTTCTTAAGAATTTCCTGTATTCCTACTGCAGGCACTTCTCCCAAAACCTTGAGGATAGAAAGGGCCCCTTTCTCAAACAGCTTATACTCCCTTCTGCTCTACCTTCCTACTTGTCCACAGATCCCTCTGGGGCTGTCATTCTTTCCTGCAAAAAACTCTCCAAATCAATCAATCAATCAATCAATCAATAATCAATCAACCAAGCAACATTTATTAAGTGCCTACTGTGTGCCAGGCACTGTGCTAGACTCTGAGGATACAAAAAAAGAGATAAAAGATAGTTCCTGCCCTGAAAGAGCTTAAAATCAAATGGGGGAGACAACATGCAAACAAATATAGACAAAGCAAGCTATACATACAGGATAACTAGAAAATTATTCAGAGGATTTAGAGACAAACCCTTGATGTCCTTCCTCTTCATAGAGTTATATCATCCAACTCTCACCTTCAAGGAGTTGTAGTGTGCCCGGTGGCCAGAGCCTGATAATCTTGCTCAGCAGATGGGCTAAACCAGGTTAAGGGTAGCTGACAGTCTTTAAAAATGTTGGTGCATTAGGGGGATGCCTATCCCAAGCATAAGAAGACTTCTTCCAGTAGAATGTGTGAATGAGAACAGTTTGTTCCAATGGCATTGAAGGCTGCTGAAGTCAGTCATATTGACTCTGGAAGAGAGAGTGAGGCTGATGACTTTGTGTAACTGCCTCACTTAAATCCAACTCATAAGTCAAGATATCACTCCTCATGTCTTGGTGTCATTGGTCCTCTTCGCTTTTTTTTTTTGGAGGGCAGGGCAATTGAGGTTAAGTGACTTGCCCAAGGTCACACAGCTAGTAAGTGTTAAGTGTCTGAGGCCAAATTTGAACTCAGGTCCTCATGACTCCAGGGCTGGTGCTCTATTCACTGTGCCACCTAGACACCCCCCCCCCAATTGGTCCTCTGCAAATGAAGGATGAACAATATCATCCTACAGAGTTCTTTATAATTGAGTGAGGGACTGCCTTAGGAAGAGAACGAGAAGACAGAGGGTATGCAAGAGTATCATTTGAATTCACCCCTCAAGTGCAAAAAATTTAATTTCCCATGTTTATCATTCTAAATTTCCACCCTTACCTGGGGCTTTTTTTATATTTCTAAAAGCATCACCCTTTTGCTGTTATACCATTCATTTATTCCCTTAACATTTAGTAAGCATCTCTTACATTTAGAGCACTGTATTAAATATAGAGCGATAACATAGCATTTAGATGAGGTGTGGTCCTTGTCCTCATGGAGCATATACATTATTAAGAGAAAAAGATAAGCACAGATAACTAATATATAATAAGTGTCTTAGAGAGATGCTGAACAAAGAGTTAGACGAGATCCAAAGGAGCAGGTTATTATTGATAGGACATAAGAGACGGCTTTATCTGAGAGGTGACATTTGAGTTGAGCTTTAAAGAATGAGCAGGAAATTAGGAGGCCAAGAGAGGGAGGGAAGGTATTCATGATATAGAGAATAGTGTCAGCAAAGACAGGGGAAAAAGGAAGCAAAGAACACATTTAGGGGCATAAAGTGGTTCAATTTGGCAAGTACAGAAGAGTGATGAAGAATGATGTAAGACTGGAAAGATACCACCAGAGTAGAGAGGGCTTTCAATACCAGGCACAAAGCTTCGGCCTCTTTTTGTTAGGCAGCGAAAAAGCTAGTTGGTGGTGGCGGTTGTAGTGATGGGTTTTTTGTTGTTGCTATTTTGTGTGTGTGTGTGTGTGTGTGTGTGTGTGTGTGTGTTTTGACTTGGGGTTGGTAATTTCTTTATCTCCCTATCTTGCCTAGGCTAGGAATGCAGCTGCCACTTATGGGCCTGATGCTACTGTTAATCAATATGAAAGTTTTGACCTGTTCTGTTTGTCCTTCCTTAGATATCATGGTGGCCCCTTGCTACTGGGCACTCACCATGTTGGTGCCTGACTTAGTGTGGACACCCAGTCAACTGTAGTCCTCCAGCATCTCAAAACTGGAGCTCAAGTGATCTGCCAGCCTGAGCTTACCTGGTAGAAAGGATTATAGGTGTACCCTGTAATTAAAGGTACCCTCACAACTAGCTCCTTTGAAGATTTTTGAGCAGAAGAATAAAATAACTGATACATTAGAAAAAATAAGTCTAATAATGAAATTAAGGGTGGATAGGAAGGGAAAGAAAATGGAGGCAGGAAGACTTTTATAGGCTATAATAACAGTTGAATTAGGTGGTAACGATGGCTTATTATGAAGCTATTCATAATAGGGGGGCCCAGGTAAAAGTGGAAATTCAGAATGACAAACATGGTAAATTGAATTTTTTGCACTGGAGGGGTGAATTCAAATGATACTCTTGTATTCCCTCTCTCCTCTCATTCTCTTCCTAAGGCAGTCCCTCACTCAATTGTAAAGAACTCTGTGGGATGATATTGTTTGTCCTTCATTTTTGAAGATGACTAATGACACCAAGGAGGGGACATTTATGGAAATAGAAGCAAAAGGTCTTGGTGAATGCTTAGACATGAGTCGTGAGGAAGAGTCAGAAATATCGCTAGTGTTTCAAACGTGAGAAGCTGTGAATGGTGGTGCCAGTAATAGAAATAGTTAAGTCAGAATAATGGTAAATATCGATGCAGTACATTAAGGTTTGCAACATGCTTTCTACAGATTCTTTGATTTGTCATACAAATTTATTGGCAACAAGTTTAGAAGGGGAAATAATAATTGAGTTTAGGGTCATAGAACTGGAAGGGACCCCAGAAGCCATTTATTCCAGTGTTCAGTTTAAGCTGACCGTGGAACATACAGGTGTAGATGCCTTATAATTAGTTGAAAATCCAGTTGGAGAGAAGCCCAGGCTAGAAATTAAGTATAAAAGGTGATAGTTGAAACCTAAAGAATGAATGAGATTGCTAAGGGAGAAGAGTAGAAGGCCAAAGACATGTCATCCATCCGAAGATGATGGGAATGAGGCCGAGGAGCTGTGAGCAAAGTAGAAAGAGGATCCAAAGAGGGTGATGAAGACTGAAATCAGAGGAGAAGAGAGAATCTAGTAGGAGGAAATGGTCGATGGTTTCAAATGCTATACAGAGTTCAATTTTTAAAAACGGAGAGTTTAAAAACATTGCAGTTGGTAATTAGAATTGTTGGGAGGATCGCATATTTATTTGAAATATATTTTATATATGAATTATTATTATATATGATATAATCTTATGTAATAAATTATAATATATGTATACTGGTTTGAAATGAAAAGTACTATTCAAATAGGTCACGCATGCATATGTTCTTCAGCACTGCTAATCAGGAGAACAGTATTTTACTAAACTGAGATTATATTAAATGGCAAGTCAAATCACCAGCTTATAAATCTGATTGTGTGTATGAACTGCGTCTTGTCTTGGGGGAAAATGTCCAATAGAACAAGTTACCATTAAAAACTTTAGACTGTCGGCTCCTCGAGAACAAGGACTGTATTTTACTTTTCTTTGTTTTCCCAGCACTTAAAGGCATAGTGTCTAGTACCTAGTAGGTGCTTAATAAATGCTTGTTGAGAAACTGTTCAAATGCATAAATTATTCGTGTAATATAAGTCAGTATTCATCTATTGAAATTTTATTTCAACGTCTAATCATGGCATGGAAGTCTTTGGAAGACCAAGACAGTGGATTGCAAAGTCTGGCAGGTGGTACAAATCTGGAAAGGCTTTGCGTGCAAGCCTAGCAGTAGACTTAGTATAGGGTGTAAGTAGAGAGAGATTCGACACCAGAAGGCAAGCTATGAGATGATTAATTTTTCAGTCACAGCAACTCATAAAGAGCATCCACCAGGGCATGCAAGGGGTTGTGATCTGCATCAAGGGAGGGAATACCCATGCCAGCAAGATCATCTGTCTTTTGAGGTATTGTGGAAGTCAGCCTAAGTATTACAAGTCATAATTTTTAAAAAGAGCTCCTGTAGGCTATGAAGGAGCCAATCAAATGCTCATCAAGTTTTTGTGCTAAGCAAGATAATGGACTAAGTACCAATCCCTTCTTTCATCAGGCCAGTGTTGAAACTTGGGGAAAAATGTTTCTCATTTATCACACACACACTCCAAGACGGCTTGATAAATAGACTGTTTCACAGGGCTTGGATTGCACTAGAACACAAAACTGCAGTGTTTTTCAGCAAGTTCTGAACACCATTGGGCAAATACCAGCAATCAGGAACTTCATGCCAGAGTGCCTTCTTAAGGCACTGACATGGGGGTCAGAATGGGAGGGCTGAAGAATTTCTTGCTGACTTGGAGAAAAGTAGACATTTCTAGAAATTGTCTGGAGATTTGGGTCAGTACTAAATTGTGTTCAGGGTACATTGAAGGTCATTAATGGCAGGGAACTCTGGGCTACAACCCTAAGCTTTGAACACAACATCATGGAGGGAAAACTTGATTTCCCATAAAGCTTCTTTGAATGACACTGTAATCAATAGAAATGTGGACTAGGTAGGTGGTTTTACTGAAGCCATGTGGAATGTTGTTAGATCCAACAAAAAATTTTACAAAATGGTAAATAACAAAGATAATTGATATTAATGTTTGCAAAGGACTTTCACCTACAGTAATATATACTTCACATGCAAAGGTGTTGTGGATAAGGCGTTGGACTTAGAGTCAAGTAGATGGGGGATCAAATCCAATCTGAGACTAATTGTTGACCCTGGGCAAAGCACTTCACCTCACCATGTCTTGGTTTCCTAATCTGTAAAATGGGAGGGGGTAGCTGTAAAAAATAGTAAATCTATGAGGCTCCGATTATATCAATTAAACCTTTGTATTGACTGTGCAACTTGCCTCTCCTTCCTGGAATGCTGAGGACTAGAACAAACTAGAGACAGTCTGTGAATACCTTTGGCCATCCCCTTCCAGAATGGGGTTTGAACAAAATGACTTTTACTAGATTTTTACATGTCTGGAGTGCACTCCTTTCTACCTACCAAAATCCTTCAAGACTCTGATAAGGTTTCACTTCCTCCTTCCAAGGAAGGAAACCCCTCCTAATTTTCTCAGATGTCAGTGATTTTTCCCTCTCTTCTTCCATCTCTTCTCTTCCTCTCTTTCACCTGTTCTACCTCTCTAATTTTGCATTTCTAGCACTTTCATGCAGTGAAAGATGGCTGGATTTGGGGTCACATACTCAGCTCTGAAACTTACTACCTCAGTGACCTTGGAGAGTCACTTTACCCTTCTAAGGACTACATTTCTTAGTCTTTGAAAGGAAGGTGTTGAATCAAACCATTCCTATGATCATTTGCTCTTAGCACAGTCTGCTTTGCATCAGGCATATTTGCCTGCTGCTTTTAGAATGCTTTTAGATAGTAAGCTCTTTACAGGTAGGCATCCTGCCATTTTCATCTTTGCTTCTCATCCTTGCATGCATTAGATGCTTATTATATGTTGAGTTGAACTGAATGGGGGAGGTAGCATGGAGTTGTGGCAAGAATACTAGTCTCCGTGTAAGATCAGTGTTAAAATTTGGCTCATTGCTTCTTACCTGTGTGACCTTGGAGAAGTCACTTCATGTGTGTGGTCCTCACTTTTTAGAGTTGTAAAATGTAGGGCTTAAACTAGCTCATCTCAAAAGCCCATTGAAGCTTTATTGTCTATAAAACAATGAATTAATGGATTAGAAATGAATTTCATTGCATGGCAGTGCCTCTCAAAGCAGGGTGCTGGTTTTAATGTGTTTTCTTTTTCTTTGTGTTTACAGTCTGGCACAGTGAAGCTGTCAAAACCAGTGGCTCTGTGGACCCAGCAGGATGTCTGCAAATGGCTGAAGAAACATTGTCCAAATCAGTATCAGATCTACAGTGAGTCATTCAAACAGCATGACATAACTGGTAAAGTATGCAGTATCCAAAATATTTTATGCTTCTTTGTCCGCCGGATGACTTCTCTCCCTACCTTTTCTTAAAGTAGCACCTTCTCCCTGGGCCCCTCTGTGTTGAGCTTACTTTAGCAGGATTCTAAATGTTATATGTAGGTAAGCTGAGGCCAAACCATGTGCAACTTTGCTCTGATTTTATCCAACCATTAGTATTTGCCAGTTTCCAAGGCAAGGGATTTGAGAAATTCAGGAACAAAGGAGTATGCCAAGGCTGCAACGTGAAGAAAGACTTTGGATGCACAATTTGGGGGAGTTGGGAGCTTCTCAAGCTTATTATTGGTGTGCTTTCGACTTGAGGACAGTACCTTTTATGTTTTTTACCCCTAAATAAAACTATTAATACTAACCTAGTACCTTACAGATGTTAGTGAGATTAAAATGAAAGTCTACAGGATCCTTTAGAGGCATGAATCATGGTCCTATGAAGCCATCCATTTGCAAATTACTATATAAAGGTAAAAAAATTTTGAAAAAATATCCCCCATTTTATCTTAATTTTCTTTTCTACTTAATAACTACCAATAAATCCTAAATAAGGTTTTTGCTAGCTCATCCTCACCTTCAGTGTTAGGACTTTCCCCCTGCAGTTACTTTCCATATACTTTGCATTTACTTTATATTATGTGGCTTTCCTCCAGTACAATAGAACCTTCTTAAGTCAGACTCTCTTTTGGTTTTGTGTTTTTATCCCCATAATGAAACAGCCAAGGGATGAAGTAGACAGAACACTGCATCTGGATTCAGAAAGTCCTAAGTTCAAATGTGACTGCAGACACTAATTAGCTTTGTGACCCTGGGTGAGCCTGCCTCAGTTTCCTCATCCATAACATGGGGATAAAATTAGCACCCCTTTCCCAGGGTTGTTGTAAGGATAAAATAATACTTATAAAGCACTTTGCAAACCTTTAAGTGCTATAAAATGTTATTATTATTTTTAGTGCTCAGCACTATTCTTTGAACATAAAGAGATCTTTAAGAAATGTTTATTGAATTGAATTGGGCACTTTGAAGCAGATTCATTGTTAATATGATGCATTTCTTACCTGTGTGCCAAGCAGTTATTGGAATCCCCAGGGTAGCTGATATTGTCTATAGAATCTGTTACTATTTTGTCAAAACATTTTGTAAGGGTGATCCTTAATAAAAGTAAACCACCCAACTTGGACCCATAAATAGAATGGGGGTGAAAGCCATCAGTAGTAACTGAAGAGCAGAGAGGTGTTTGGAATTTCCTAGGGACAAGTATCTGGTATCATATCCCAACCACAGACTTGGGAGCCAGGACAGGGTTCCAGGGTCAGAGCACAAATGGAAAACCCAACCTAGAAGCATCAAGGTAACTTGAACTTGGGTCATGTCTTCTCTGGAAAGTTACAGCTCTGAGAAGAACACATCTGGAATATTGTATTCAGACCTAGGTGCCACAACACAGGAACTGGTGAGCTGGAAAGTGTCCAGAGGAGGACAATTGTAATGGTAAAGGAGCTTATGTTCTTCTCAGATGAGTCAGTTGAAGGAACTGGGAATATTTGGCCTAGAGAAGAGAAGACTTGGTGAGATATAGGGTAGAATGGTAGGGTTTTTTTTTTCCTCCAAATATTTGAAGAATTGCCATATGAATGGAATTAGTCTAGTTTTATTTGGAAACAGAGGTAAAAATCAAAAGTAATTTGCAGAAAGCAAATTTAAGTTTGATATCAGGAAAACTTCATCACAGAGCTATTCAAAAGTAGAATGAGCAGCCTCAGGAAGTGGTGCATTCCCCTTTGTTGGATGTCTTCTGGCAGAGGTTGGAGGACCACTTGGGTATGTTATATTGGGAGTTCTTTTCAGATATGGCAGAGATTCTATTACTTCTAAAGTCAATTCTAACTCTGAAATTTTATGTGACTATGAAAAAAAGTGATCCTTACATCATTTTAGAGAGATAGATGAAAGAGGCGACTTTACCTGAAAGGACAGGGCTAATTATTAAAATCTTGCTGGGGGAATTTGATCTTGTTAGAAGAGCCAGTATAAAGAGGATGAGTCAGTGGGGGAAAAAGCACTTCAGGAAGATCTCTATGAGTAGGTGAGGGAGGAGGTGAAATTTAAGACCTGATGTCTGTAATCCTAGAGGAAAAATCCAGAAATTTACATTTTTAAGGACCTTTGCTATCCATGGAGTTAGGGAACTAAGATATTAATTTTCCAGTTCTATAGCCAGAGAATTGAGGGTGAGGGAAACAAATATGTTTTCTTTTCAGGCTTAAAAACTTTTGAGAACTGATCACTTCTTTATTAAATTCCCCTGTCTTCACATGGCTAATCTAGAAAACTAACAGTTCCCATAGGAAGGAAGCACTAATGACAGTGTTGATTAGTGTAGTTCCATAAGTAATGTCAGGGACTTTCTCTTCCTCCCCTGAGTTAGGGATGATACCTCTGGACTGGAAGGTTACAACCATTTCTCTTGAAGCAGACTTGCATACAGTAAAGACAAACCATAGAGATTAAAAAAGCATAGCATCTTATTTCAAGAAGGGACTGTAGAGAGTAGCATGGTATGAAAAAAATAGAAATGGTTTTAGAGTCAGAAGACATGTTTTAAGGATACCTTCTAGTGTCTTCTAGTTCTCCTTTTACCTATATGACCTCCCCTCAGTCTCTTTTGCTGGATCCTCACCCACTAACCATGGGTGTCCCACAGGGCTCTGTTCTGGATTCTTCTCTTCTCCCTCAGTATTACTTCTCCATAGCTCCCATGAATTTAATTAGCATGTCTATACTGATGATTCTCAGATTTAATTATCCTGTCTTAACTTCTCCATAGACCTCTAGTCTCACACCCCCAACTGCCCATCAGACATCTCAAACTAGATGTCTAGTTAACATCCTAAATCCAACATGTCCAAAATTAAATTGCTTATCTTTCCCCCTAAAACCTCTTCCTTCCAAACTTCCCTATTTTTGTCTAGGTACCACGATCCTCGCAGTCCTTCAGGCTTGTAACCTAGGTGCCCTCCTCAACTCCTTATTATCTCTCACTCCCCTATATCCAGTCTGTTGCCAAGGTCTGATGATTTCACCTTGGCAACATCTCTTAAATATACCCCTTTCTCTTCTCTGATAATGCAACCACTTTAGTTCAGCCTTCATCCCCTCATGCCTGAACTACTGTAGCATGAACTACTGGTTGGTCTTACTGCCACAAGTCTCTCCCCACTACACTTTATCCTCCATTCAGCCACTAAAGTTATTTTCCTAAAATTCTGGTCCAATCATGTCCTCTCTATACTCAGTAAATACAGTGGTTCCCTATCAGTTCTAGGATCAAATACAAAAAAAGAAAAAATCCTGTTTGATGGCATTCAAAGCCCTTCAATTCCTAGCATTCCTAACTGCCTTGCCAGTCCTTTTTAAAATGTACATGAGGCACTCGCATATCTCTGCTCCAGATATTTTCACTGGTTGTCTCCTGTACCTAGAATGTTCTTCCTCCTCATCTCCACATCCTGGATTCTGTGGCTTCCTTCAAGTCCTTGCTAAAATCTCACCTTCTCTAGCAAGCTTTCTCAATCACTTCTAATTCAGGTGTCTTCCCTCTGTTATTTCTTTTCTGTTTTCCTGTATGTAACTTGTTTGTGTGTTTGCTTGTGGAATAACTCATTAGATTGTAAACTGCTCAATAAGAGAGACTATTTTTTTCCTTCCTTTGTATCCCGAGTTGGGCACAATGTACATACTATATAGTAGGCAATAAATGCTTATTGATTGATTGACTCACATGTGTTCAAAATAATACTCTGCTTAAAAGAAAAAGAAAAATCAACTCCCTACATATGTTGGAGGGGTTGTAGAAAGACAGGCACATTAATAGAGTCTTGGTGGAGTTTAGAATTGGTTCATCTGTTTTAGAAAACAATTTAGAATTATTCAAACAAAAAAAAAACCTTTGGAGCCAGAGACACAACTGTTAAGTATATACTCCCAAGTCTTATTCCTGGAATAAGGCATAGAAGAAAGATTTCAGGAAGAAGAGATTCCTAGTTTCCCAGTTTGCTTAGATGACCAGGATTATGTGGCCTCTACAATTTATAAACATCTACCTCGAACCTGTTATTATAATATCTGTGTGAGAGGAAGTATGGCATAATGAATAGAAAGATTCCCTGTAGCAAAGGAAGACTCAGGAAGGTGGAAGTCTTAGGTCTAACAGAAACTGGCTATGTGGCCCTGGGCAAGTCACATAACCTCTCAGTGTCCCACCCAACTTACTCAGACTATAAATTACCGAATAGTATCTGATCTATATTGGTAAAGGGAGTTTCCTCATAGGAGTTTCCTAAATAAAAAAAGGCACAGGTTCAAACTCAAAACAGGGAGAGGGGTGGTGAATCTCCTTTTCTGCATTGTCTCATTGGTTTTTAAAGTTGTAAGAGCAAAGATATGTTCAGGTCCAAGCCCATCACTTCATAGATGAGAAAAGTGAGTCATAGGGAAATTAAGTGATTTGCCCATTGTCAGGTAGTAAGTGGCAGAGTTGGGAATCACAACAGGTGGTATGTAGTAATAACCCTTAAAAATCCAATAAACGTTTATGTGCTGTTTCTTGAGATCAGGGTAAGAAAGCAAAGGAAATTAACTGAATCATTATCTCCCCAAGACTGAGCTAATGGTAGAAAACTTAATCCAGAGAGAAGAGAGTGGTGGCAATTTAAAAAGAAATGATAAAAACCAGAACACACAGACGTTAGGAAGGTACTGGAGAACCAAATCTTATGATCCTTGCAATGGAGGGAAAAGAATCAGGTCATCTGGGCTGCCTTTAGTTTCTTTACCTATGAAATGACCATAATAAGATTTATCAATTGATCAGCAGGCATTAAATATCTACTATGAGCTGAACACTGTGTAAAGTGGTAGGGACAAAAAACAACAACAAAAGTGAAATATATCCTTCTCTAACAGAGTTTATACTCTATTGGGGGGAGACAACAGATGTGCATGTGTATATATATATACACACATATACATATACATACACAATATATGTTTATATATATATACATATATATAATTACATAAAGTATTAATGCAAAATAAATATGAGGTAGTTAAATACTAGATAGGGAGGGGGTGAGCCTTGACCTTTGGGAATTCCAGAAAAGCTTGATGTATAAGGTGGTAATTCAGTATTATCTTGAAGAAAGTGAGGGATGCATGGAGGTAAAGGTAAAGAAAAGAGGGTATTCCCAGGATGAGAAGTGTCCAATAAAGACATATAGAGAAAGGATATGGAGTACAAAGTGTGGAGAAAAGAGTTAAGACTAGTTTGACCTACATGAGCTTGAAAAGATCTTTGATTCTAGTTTGTGAAGTACTTGATAATTCAATTGGAGGAATTTTTATGTGATCTTAGAGGAAATAGGAAACCACTAGATGTTATTAAGTTATGTGCATATATAAACACATATGCATATATGCACATACATGTATATGTGTGTCTTTACACATATGCACATATCTGTCGATGGAAGCCCCAAACAAGAAAACAAATGTAATTTTTAAAATTAATACATAAACATAAAATTGAAGAAAACTGTAACTAGGAACGTATCTAAATAAGCAATGTTTCTATAGGACAAAAAACATTTGAAAGATAAAGAAGAAAGTATAACTATTAGATTAATTAGTACGCCAGGTGATACAATTTTTAAAAATTGAACATATTCAAAGACCTAATGGGAGAAAAATTTTTTCAGAATGGAGAAGACAGCTAATCCTCTTCCAGTAGAGAAAACACAGAGAAAACCAACAAGGAAAATTAGTAAATACTATTCAACAAAGCAAGTTTTTTATAGCCTTCAAAAACAACCACAACAACAAAGTTATATTATTTAAAATGTCAATTAGATTAACATCAGTCTTTTAAAACAACAAAGGAGAAACATCAGAGTTGGATAAAAATATATGAGAGTTTTAAAAGAAAATTGGACCCCCTAATTATATGCCCCTCAGACATGATCAAACCAATTGAAAACAGAACTCTCTTCAAATACAAACAAAACCTGAAAGAATTTATCAACAAAAACCCACAATGAAATAGACTTTTAAAAACCCCAAATGAAGAAATCCAAATTAATTAAATGATTTGTAACTGCCAAAAATCAATCCTACAACTGATTATACTTGTATTTTTATACAGTCATATAGTACACACATAAACTTATATGAGATCTGCATTTGTAGGCAGTGTTTTCTCAATCTAGAGTTTTGTCTACCAATACTATTAAAGATGTGGTTCCTATATACACCCCATATTTCCTAACAACACCAAATATTTGCTTAACAGAGATGAAAAACAAAAGGGAAAAGAACTGGCAGTCTCAAATGCAAAACTCTCTCTCTCTCTCTCTCTCTCTCTCTCTCTCTCTCTCTCTCTCTCTCTCTCTCTCCCTCTCTCTCTCTCTTCTTTCTATTTAAGACATTTTTGTTAGTAAATATGAATATTAGTTTTAGCATTTTTGCTCTTTCATGTTGATTGTAATATATATTTTTCAAAACAAAACTTTTTTTTACCCTTAAGAAAGTTTATATACTTTAATCATATATATTAGTAATATATATGAATATATTCAGAGATGTGAATAATATATGAATACATTCATATGTGTGAATTATACATGAATAATATACACTAATACATTTGATATATGAAAATATTCATATATTAATAAGGTATATAAACTGAATGTTAACCAAAATACTCAAACTACTATTTCAGATAAAAATATGTGTACAAAAGGGTAAAGAAAATTAAAAATACATCCAATTTACTTGCCAAAAAAAAGGGAGGGATAAGAGACCAAAGCAAAAGAAAGGCAGAGGGGATTAAAGGAAGAGAGAGCTGGTAATAGAAAGGCATAAACTCTATCTATTGTAAAAAGGGAATTAAAACTCATGAAAGTATAAAATACAACTGTCTAAATAAAGAGAATTATAATTTATTTTATTTGCTACTGTTAATAGATGAAATAATTGTAGAATAAGAAGATGGATTTTATTTCCTTAGTAAAATACCAAAAAATATGAGAGACTGACTAAAAACCAGATATATTCATTACTTATAACAATAAATGTAAATAGTCTTTCTACAATGAAAATATACAGAAAACAATTTGATTTAAAAAGATATAGTTAGATTAACATTGAGGTTTATCTAAAATATTTCATATTAACTTTGGAAGTAAAATCGAGAAAGAGAAGCGAAGGTTTAATATGGTAGTTAAAAAGAAAAAAATTACCAATATGTCACTTATGGTCACTTAATTATTTTGGGGGATTATAGTTGGGGTTAAGTGACTTGTCCAAGGTACACAACTAGTAAATGTCTGAGACCATATTAGAACTCAGGTCCTTCTGACTCCAGGGCTGGTTGCTATATCCACTGTGCCACCTAGTTGATCCATGGTCATTTTATTTAACAGTTAAATTAACCTAACAAAAGTTATCATTGATAGAAAAAATAGACAAAACCATCATCATATTTAGAAAACTCAACCCTTAGTTTTCTTTTTTTTCAAATACTTTATTAACTTCTGATTTACATAATTCATTTCCACCAGATTTTGAGTTACAAATTTTCTCCCTGTTTTTCCCCTACCCACCACCACACAACCCTTAGTTTTCAAAATGTGACAACTCAAAAAAATTATCAATGAAGAAATCATAGAATTAAACTATTTAATAAGCTTAATTTAATAGAATAGTTAGACATAAATGGGAGAATCAGAAAATGTGTGTTCTTTTCCAGTACAGATGAAATGCTCACAAAACCTGATCATTTATCAAGTCATGGAGAAACTCTTCTTGGATTGCAAGTGGCAAAAATTATACATATTTTAAGTATAGACCATGTTGCAATGAAATAAGAATTAAGTAACAATAACATTAGCAAAAGTTGCACAACTACATGTAGACCTAAAAAATATGAGTTAAAACATAACAGTTTAGGGGTGGCTAGGTGGCGCGGTGAATAGAGCATCAGCCCTGGAGTCAGGACCTGAGTTTAAATCTGGCCTCAGACATTTAACACACACAAAAACTAGCCATGTGACTTTGGACAAGTCGCTTAACCCCAATTGCCCTACCTTCCCCTCTCCAAAAAAAAAAAAGGCAAAAAACAATCTAAAAATAACAGTTTATTAAAAATGGCATTGATACTTTTGAGATGCAAATAAAGGTGTTCTTAGAAGAAAAATTATATACACCATAAGTGAAAGAACAGTACCTCATGTGCATTGATACAAGGAATTAATTCTTGAGCAGTAAACAGCACCATTGAATCCCTAGTCCAGACCCTTCCACCCCAAATATCTATAATAAAATGAATATCATATCCCATTGAAGTGGCTGTTTCCTTCATAACGCAGCATGACACATCCATACTTCCCCAGCCAAATATCAAACATGTCCTCCCATTGAATTATCATAGAGGATATACATAATGTGCCATTGGTCTCTTTGGAGGTCTATTTACATCATTAGAGTACAAATGAATAGCACTGGTTGTGCATTGGTCATCCCTTGCTGTCATTCCATAGCTAGCCCATTTTTCAGTTCTATCCTACTCCTTCCTTCCTTCCTTTCTCTCTTTTTCTTTCCATCATTTACACTGGTTCTCCTTCATAATTCCTTGCTTATAAGGTATATAAGGCTGCATACGCCAACCATATGCCTCTAAATTACCCTTTGGGTAATCTTCAAATCCATTTCTTCATAATCCATGGCCATACAATATCTCTGGGGAAATATTGGCATTAAAAAAAAGACATATATTTTTCTTAGAGAGAAATGGGAGCATTAAAAGGAACTTTTCCCCATTAAAGACAATGGAGCTTCCACAGTTAGCTTCTTAGCATCATATCTCAACTGTGCTTATAGAAGTAGTGGAAATTTTATTGAAAGTTGGACAAAGCATAGAGAAGGTCTTTCATGAAGGTGGCACAATTGTTATGCATTGAAAAATCAATTTTCATTGAGAGATGAAGAAGAGGAAAATACCAAAGACATGGCAGAAGAGGGTAAGCAGATTTTATTATGACCAAAAAATTCAGTGGTAAATATGCCATAAATACAAACCCATATTCTTATTTTCTTATCTATATAAAATTTTATGAGAATAATCTAAATACAGGAAAATTACATTTTTGAAAGGCATTAGAATGGAAAAGGCAAATGAAATACCATATTATTTAAAAATAAGGGGAAATTAATGAATTAAACTTGTTATCTAAAGATACTATAAAAGGAAGAAAGCAATAATCCAAAGGAAAGTTTAAAAAAGAAATTGTTATTATAAAAACAAATAGAAAATAGAAAATGAAATAACAAATTTAAAATAAAATCTGTAGGCTTCCAAAGAACAGTAAAATTTGCCAACCTTTAGCAATTTTCTTTTCCAAAAAAAGAGAGGAAAAACTACAAATCTACAAAATCATAAATGAAAAAGCAGTTATGATATAAAACATAAAAGTAATCAAGAATATGATTAACAAATTCTAACCACAACTGTACAGAGAGAATTTAAAGGAAATAGATGCATATAGTCTAAATTTCTCTGTTGTACCAATCGCAGCAGAGAAAAATAAGTCATCAAAGCATTACCCTATTAAAAGAAAAATAAATTTCTTCCTGGAGAATTTCACATTGGAGTTCTCTCAAGTGTTCAAGTAACAAATAATGCAAAGAATATTCATAAATAGAGAATAGATGAGCTATGCCTCAATACCATTTAAAATGCAAATATAGTGTTGATTTTTAAAACCAAATAAAAATAATGCTAAAAAATTTACAATCCAGTTTTGCTGAGGAATATAGTTGCAAAAACCAATATTTTAAGAAAATTATTCTGAACATGCAAGGTTTATACCAGGTTTGTAAAGCTAGTTCAACTTTTACTCTCATTATAATTATAAGAGGAAGCATGATTAAGTGCAAACAGTTTTTGATTTTAGAATCAAGAAGACCTGATTTCAAATCCTACACAAGACTTAAAAACTCAGTGACTGGAGATAAGTCACTTACCCTCTCTGAGCCTCTTTATAAAAATCAAGATAATAATAGCAACTATTTCAAAGAGGTAGTTTGAGGGACCAAATGCGATAATTAAAAAGTACTTGCAAACCTTAAAGTGCTTTACAAATGTGAACTACTACTAGTATTAGAAAGCACAACAATAAAATTATTTTAAAAGTTTATATCAATAGATTCAGAACCTTTGATAAAACCCAGCATTTATTTATTTGTAAAAACAATAAAAAAAAATAAGTATGGAGGTTTTTCCTTTTCGGAATAGGAAGTTTCTTTCTGAAGCTGTGTCCATATGGTATGCTATATAGAAACATTAGAAACCTTCCCATTAAACACAGATACAAAGCAAGGGTGGCAACTCTTACTACTTTATTGGAGGAGCCTAGGTTGAGAGCTAAAAGGAACATGAGAAGCCATCTAGTCTGATCCCTTCATTTTGTAGATAAGGCAACAGACTCAGAAGGTTTCATGCCTTAGCCAAGCTCACACAGGGAATGTGTCAACAAAGTATTCAAAACCAGGTTCTTGACTCTAGAACTATTATTCTTTCCACTATCCCATGCTTCCACCCTCTGTAGTAAAAATTGCAATAATATAGCAAAATAAATTAAAGGATTTCTATTAGAAACAAGATAATTTAAAATGCTACTATTTGCAGATGACAAAAGTGTATTACTCAAGCAAGAAAGAATTTGAGAAAATAAATTCAGCAAAGTTAGATAATGCATGTTTAACCAAATAATCAGACAATTTTTTTCTTAGTACCAATAAAGATCAACAAAACAATAAAAATAAGACACATTTTCAATAATAAAAACCACCAACTAATGACTTACTTGGGAATACAAAAGATTGTTATAATAATAAATATAAAACTTAAATGATGGAGGTAAAGGAGAATTTTAGCTAATAGAAGGAGATCTGGTATTCCTGGAACAGTTGGATCAATAGAATTTGAATGACATTGGTTCCTCCAATAAAATTATTTATTTAATGTAATTTTTTAAATTTATATTTTAAATGCAATAGTAGAACAATGCAGCACTCTAGATTAAGAGTCAAACCTGAATTCAGGAAGATCTGGGTTGGAGTCTTCCCTCTGACATATAGTAGGTGTATGATAACATCATGCCTCTCACTCTTAATGCCTCTAGACAACTCACCAAGACTTAAACTTTCAGAGTAGCTGAGATCTCAATTAGTAGAGATATTTTCCTCACCTGAAGTTTCCTACACTAATTATATTGTATATACAAACCAGATTAACACAATATCAGTGAAAATAACAAGGAACTACTTTATAGAATTAGTCATAATGAAACATATATGGAGAAAAAGGCAAGCAAGATGAGTAACTACACCGAAGAGAAAAAGAGTACTGTATTTCTAAACATGATATATATATTTAAAGAATTGTTATTATTAAAATAATTCATACTAGGACAAAAATAAGCAACTAAATCAATGGAATATAGTGGATATATCAGCCATCTGACTAAAAGTAATTAAAAATAACAAGCCTAGAAAATAAAAAAAACGGGAGAAGGATTTACAAATATACTCATTTCTCTGAGGTATACTTCACACTCATCTGATTGGCAAAGTTGACCAAAAAAATGGAAAGTAACAAATTCTGTAGGGACATTGAAAAAATAAGTTCCTTAATGCATTGTTGGCAGAGCTGTGAACTGGTCCACCAGCCATTCTTGAAACCAGTTTGGAACTATACCCCAAAAGCTATTAAAATGTACATACCCTTTAACTCAGCAATACTACTACTATGTCAATCTCCTAAAGAGATCAAGCAAAGAAAAAAGGGCACATGTGTCCAAACAATATTTAAAGTATGTTTTTGTGGTAACAAAGAATTAGAAACTGAGGGGGGTGTCCATTATTTGGGAAATGACTGAACAAGTTATAATATATGTATTTGATGATATACTCCTTTGCTATAAGAAATGATGATGAGGATAGTTTCACAAAAAACTAGGAAGACTTCTATGAACTGATACAAAAATAAGTGAACAGAACGAGAAGAATTTATAATAACGATATCGTTAAGATAAAAAAAGACTTTGAACAACACATGAATTCTGATCAGTACAATAGCCAATCCAAATTTCAAAGTACTCCCAATGAAATATGCTAACCACCTCCGTATTGAAAAGTGATGGACTCAAAGTGCATATTAAAGCATATTCTCTTTTTTTTCTCTTCTGGGCATGGCTGATGCAGGAATTTTTTTTTCCTTAACATGTTTATAAATACATGTTTATAACAGTTTCATTTTTCTTTTCTTTTTAATGAAGGGGAGATGGGAAGGAGATTCTTTTTTTTTTCTTTTTGGAGGGCAATTGGGGTTAAGTAACTTGCCCAAGGTTACACGGCTAGTATTTTTGTGTGGGTGTTAAGTGTCTGAAGCCAGAACCAAACTCAGGTCCTCCTGACTCCAGGGCCAATGCTCTACTCACTACACCACCTAGCCACCCCTGAAGGAGATTCTTTACAAAAGAAAAAAATACAATTGATTTTAAACACTAGATATACTTGCTTGTCAACTTTTTGGGAAAGGAATTTGGACCCACATCTTAAACCATGTGCTCCAGTGAATACCAGTTGTACCACATATCATTTTTTAAAATTTTAAAAAAGAAAAGATGGAAGAAAATGGAATACAGTATGTATTTCAGGTATACAAGAGATTTTTTAAAATTATGAAAATGGAAACAATTATTGGAAAAAGATATGTTAACTTTACTACTTTAAAACCAGTTTTGTATAACAAAACCAATATAATTAAAAGAAGAAAAATAACAGATTGAAAAATATTTGCAGCAAAAATGAAAGATTTTGAAACTTGACATCTAACAAAATGTAAGGAACTATTAAGTAGTCAGAGTAATAATTCCCAGTCCACAATGGATATATGATTGAAAAATATGTAGGAATAGTTATAGAGGAAACATAATTGTTAATAATCACTTTTAAGATATTCAACCTGACCATTAATCTAAGAGAAGCTCATTGAAACAATTTTGTGGCACCCACATTATACCTGTCAAATTGACCAACCAAAAAAAAGATTAAAGTCAAAGAAACTCATTGTTGTCGAGGCTTAGAAAAACAGGTGTAGCTGTTCTGTAATGGTAGAATTGCAAATTCATAGAATTTTCTTGCAAAACAATCTGGAAGTACACAGAAAAAGCAGGAAAAATAATTATATCCTGTAACTCAATAATTTCATAGTCAGGTATATGCTTTGGAAGTGTTAGCTTCTCTAAGCACACTCATATCATATTATATCATATATCATACATATATGCATGTATGTCTATATAGATATATACATATATGTTAAAATTTTTCATAGAAGTATTTTTAATTTCTAAAAACTGAAAGGAATTTAAATATCCAACAACAGTAAAATTTTTGAACAAATCAAGGTACATTAATAATATGGAATATTGTAATGTAATCGGAAGAAAAACAAAGCAAGCTGAAAATACTTCTATGACATGGGGCAAACTGAAGAAAAAAAAAAGAATCAGAAAAGTGCAATATATGCCACCAGTGGTGCTGGTAAATGTTTAATAATGGAATTTCCACATTTATTTATTTAACATGAACTTTTAATTTGAATATGCATTATTTTCCTTATCACTTTCTTAAGTCCAGATAATAAAAAATAAATAAATAATGCCCTTTTCTATGAGGGTTTGCCTATTTCAAAGGTATAAATGCTTATGCTGAACATTTAACAATCAGATCTGGATAACCACTTTGAGTTTACTCCAGCATATTCCTATACTCAGCTTTCATTGGGGGAGGGGGGCGGGAAACAAAATTAAATGAGAATAAATGGAGAAAAAAATCCAGATGGAGATCTAGAAGGAAAGACTAAGACTATCAATTAAAATTCATTAGGATCTAGATTTAGAACCGGAAGGGACCTCAGAGGCCATTGGGTCCACTGCCTTCATTTACCAATAAAGAAACTGCACCCCATGAGGTTGTGACTTGCAAAAAAAAAATCACTCAGAAATATCAGTAATGGGAATTTTAACTTAGGTTTTCAGATTCTAGAGCCATTGAGTGTTCTTTTCACTGTACTGCAGTCTCTTCAACTTGAAAATGTGTGATAATGACTAGTCAAGTTCAGCTATTTGTATTGAAGTTCTATGTTAAGTTTATAACAAAAAATTTTGGGAGACTCAGAGGGAAGAGATTCTGTGACCTCATTAGAATTGGGAATCCTGCCAATGAGGAAATTTCTTATGACTATGCAGATGACCACCCAATCAGCAACTTAAAGTGTGGTCTTAGAGACTTGCTTGCCTGACTTGGAGATTATGTGATCTGCTGAAATGCAGCATAACTGGTGTATGCTAATGTCTGGACTTGAATTCAAGTCTTTCTGACACCTGCTACTTTACATGATGTGTCATTTCAGTTGTGTCTGACTCCGTGTGACCCCTATGGGGGTTTTCTTGTCCAAGATTGAAGCGGTTTGCCATTTTTTTTTCCTGCAGGTCCTTTTACAAATGAAGAACTGAGGCAAAATGGGTTAAGTGACTTGCCCAGGGCCACACAATTAATAAGTATATGAGGCTGAATTTGAACTCATGGAGATGAGTCTTCATGATTCCAAGGCCAGTGCTCTATCCCCTGTGCCACCAAGCTGCCTGGCCCATTATGCAAAACTGGGGAAGGGAAAGGAAGGGAAGGGAAGGGAAGGGAAGGGAAGGGGAAGGGGAAGGGTTGGGTTGAAAAAACTAATAAGGTGCATATTGATTGAATTTGGAGTCTTTACAAATCCTTCATATATAGTGTCTCAATCTCTTTATCTCCTAGAACCAATATCAGCGCATAAGCTATAACTATTTTAGCATTCTTTGTGTGGATGCTGTTCGTGAGCATAGAAACAGGAAATTACCCAGAATCCCACGAAATGATTTTTTACATTGTCTTTAGCAAATGTCAGGTTTTTTTTTTTTACTTAAAAAAAACCTTTAAGTCATTCTCATGTTTAAAAGAGACTAGAAGGTTTCTAAGGTCCCTTTCAGCTCTGGAGCTATGATCCTGTAATCTTTCTATTTGGCTGATGCTTAATTTGTCTGCTGGATTTCATTTAGTGCAAGGGTTCTTTATTACAATATGTTTCCTTCTACAAGTATTTCTTATCTCTCCCTCCCACTACTGTCTCTTTCCACCTCATCAATGAAAAATAAAATCCTCATAACCGCATGCATAGTCCCAGCGAAACAAATGATCACTTTGGTCATGCTCAAAAATGTACATCTCTCTTTGAATTTTAAGTCCATCATCTGTAACTTGTTTCATTTTTAGTCCTTTGGACTAGTGGTTTTTTATTGCATTGGCCAGAGATCTAAAGTCTTTAACTGTTGTTTTTCTCTATATCATTGTATAATTTGTAGCCATAGTTCTGTTTACTTCATTTTGCATGGGTTCAGAAAGTTTTCCCCAGGTTCTTCTGAAATTATCCATTTCACCATTTCTTAAGGTACAACAATACTACATTATATTTATATACTGCAATGTGTTTAGCCATTCCCCTGTAAGGAAACATCCACTTTGTTTCCAGTTTGGGGATGGGAAAACAACTCCTATAAATATTTTTGTGCATATGTTTTCCTTTTCTTCTTTCTTTAAACTATTTGGGGTGGAAGCTTCATAACAGTATAGATGGATCAGAGGCTATATATACTCTAGTAATTTGGGGTACATAGTTCCAAATTGCTTTCTAGAATGGTTGGACCAATTCAGAGTAGAAAAAGGACTCTTAATTAGTCTCTTAAATGAAATTTTAAAATATTATTCTGTAAAGGAGTCCCTAGGCTTTAGTGGACAGCCAAAGGGGCAGAAAAAGGAAGTATATAAATATTGGTAAGAATGCAGTCCCTAACCTTGATATGTTTGGATGTCAGTTCATTAATCCTTTGGCAACTTTATTTAGAGTACCAGTAGGTAATGTTGATAACCTAAAAACTGTAATTCTAAGCATAATCTTATTATTACTCCCTCTGCCACTGCTTCTACAAAAGCAGTATGGAGCTTGCAGGGGAATTTTGTATTTTCCTTTGTTTCATGGATAACCATGGCCAAAGAATTTACCACATAGTAACAAACCTACTAGAGATGAGCTGATGGGTTGTTAGCGAGGGGCCTAAGAAGTAGATATTGCCTGTCACAAGGCCCTGGAAGACTTTCATGTGTCATACAGTCTGGTTTTTTTGCTAGCTTAATCTTTGAGAAATCAGGGCCATCTCTGTGCCAAAACGAGACATTGGAAGAGATGGGAATTTTGTGAAAAACCCATTTCATCATTTGCAAGAAAAATCATTCTTGTCCTGTACTTTAAAAAATATTTTCAGCATGAATGAGGATTGTATTTTACCAAGTATTTCTATAGATAGAAACATAGACATATCATTTAAATGAAAGCTATTAATATAATTTTATGCTGATTGTTTTTGTAATAACAATAGCTAACATTTATAGAGCTCTTTATGGTTTGCAAAACACGTGACATGCATTATCTCATTTAGCCTTCATGTCAGTCTTATAAGATAAGGTGCTATAAAGCTTAGAGGTCATCTTCTACATGCAGACTTTCCTTTTTCCCATAATTTGCTAGGACCTTCTCCTCCCAAACTAATTTGTACTTACTTTGTATATACTTGTATTTATTAACTTGATATTTTTCTCTGTATTTATAATATATATTTGTATGTTTTTCATTTACCTGTCTTCTCCTTTAGAAGGTAATCTCATTGTAAGAAGGCCTTGTATTTCTTGTACTTGTATTGCCAGCATCTTGAAGTCTTTGATGATTGATTGTTTGATTGATTAATTGTTTGAGACAACTGAAAACTTAGGCAGATAAGTTACTTGCCCAGGGTCACACAGCTGATGTATGTCTGTAATAAGATTTGAACCTCGGTCTTCCTGATTTCCAGGATCAGCATTTTATCTACCGTGTCATGGTGCTTCTTAAGTAGCAAGAATGGCCCACAGAAGATTGTGTCGTTCACAGTGTTGTTGGTATCATAGTGGTGGATTTATGATCTAGCTGACTATACAAGGGACAAATACAGGTCTTCTTCTCTCATCAATCCTTTTAATGAACTGAGCCAATGTCTCCTCATCATGCAGACTTTCCCCATTGTCAGCTCTGTAAAATATGCAAATACTATGAGGTCAAATTTTCAGCAGTCCTGTTTAGAGTTTTATCTTAACCTAAAACCTAAATAAACATCTAGTATGGACTCTCCCAGCAGTCCCTGTGATATTGATTGGCATTTTCTGTAATTTGTCCAAGCCAGATTTTGATACATTACTCCCTTATAAGAATCGTTACTCTCTGCCAGGTTTCATTTTGCATTAAGTACTAATCTAGCTTCAGAAAATATTGAACATCTTTGCATTCCTAGTATAAACTCTACTTGAGCATAATGCATTTATATTGTAATATAAATATATCTTGAAATATATGTAACTATAAATAAGTATATATAACTTTAAATATATAACTAAATTTTGTAATATATAATATATATTTGCATGTGTATAGATACACATTACATATATATGTGTGTATATATATATACATATATATATATATATTACTTTGTTCTATTAGCTGTTTCACTTTTAGATACCTCTAATCACTTCTAATCCCCTAAACCAAAATCTGACTTTCCCTGCAACTTTTACCTGATATGTCTAACTCTGGTCTAAAGGGCCTGGAATAAAAAAGTCACATCCCTCTTCCCATTACAGTTTTTCAAATACCTAAAGACAACTGTTATGTCCTTCCTAAACCTTTTCTTCTCTGATTTAGACATTTTCATTTCCTTCAATTAATCCTCATAAAGACATAGCCTCAATCATCCTAGCATTGATATTTATTCAGTCTTCCTCTTGAATTCCAAAGCCAGCTTCAGATGTAGGTTGTTTATCGATCTTCAGAATTTCTTAAAAAGCAATTCTTAGAATTGTTGACAGTTTCCATCTGTCCAGAAGGCACTTGTCAGCTGCTTTGAATCAGAAGAAAACTAACCAATTTTTCACCTGCAAAATTAGCTCTTAAAGAGGGAACAGGATGATTAGCACAGCTGAGAAACATTCACATTTACAGATTTAAAGCATTTGGCTTAGGTTTAAATTTGTTTATTTTTTCCCATACTTAATTTGGTTTGTGAATTTGAAATAAAAATTCTGACGGAGTGACTGTTTGAAGTGCAGGTCCAAGAATACAGGCAACTTTCATATTCCCTTTCATGTACAGTTTTGAATCTTTTCAGATTTGATGAAACTTCACTCTCTTGCTGTGCCTGGAATTCTTCTTGTGTTCTCTAACGAGTCACCTAACCTCTGCTTCATCTTTTCCATCTGTAAAGTGCTCTTTTATACCTGCCAGCTTTGAAGAGCTGCTTGAGTGGATAAAGACATTTCTTGGAATGGCATAAAAAAAAAACACTTTTAAATGTCTATATCTTAAACACACACACGCATCTCAGTGTAACAATTTGACTTATAGGAGGACGGTGCTATATTGTAATATAATGTCATATAATGTATAATGTAATAGGGCTACATTACCTGATTCTTATAACTTGCATGATGACAATATTGATTTTTTTTCTCTGACCCATCTTCTATAAATGAGGGTCAAACTGACCCAATTTTGAGAGCAATGGTTCCAATTCTAATCCCTTGGCAGCACTCATCCCACTTCTTGAGATTTCTCATGTTCTGCTGAAAATGATCCTGCTGAATATGAGGCTTCTCCTATTCAGCTGAAATTGATCCAGCTGAATATTTGTGTGGGCTCCTTTTTTTTCCTTCAAATTTTAAAGAATAGCAACAATAGCTTTGTCTTTTTTAGACCATTAAAATAGAACTTTGCATACCAGCTACCATTGTTTCATTTAGTCCTGATTACCCTGAGCAGTTTTATCACTTGATATTTCTGTCATATTCTTCCAAACCTTTTCATAGTTTTAGAGTTCCCCGTGGTGCCCAATGTGCTGCATCCATTACAAGAAACAAAAGAAAGGGGGTTATTATTTTATGTGCTTTACCAGGGGGAACAATGATTAGCACTGCCCAGTAGAGCCAAATAAAGCTCCAACATATTGAACTACTGTTGTGCATTTTCAACTCATTTTAGAACCTTTACAACTTCTTCTCCTGGGATACTCTGCTCAATTTGTCAGTAACTTTGCATTTAGTTAGATGCCTTTTTGTGCAAATGACTTACTTCACTGAACTGTAATGATTGCCTCTTTTTGATATAGTAATACCTTATTTAACCAGCATTATTGGAAAATGAAGCAATGCATATAAGTGAATTTTCCGACAATTGAAATTTACTATCTACTCATCAAAATTTTATTTTAACCATTTTAGTGAAAGTTTTTACTCAATTTTATTATATTAGTTGTGTATATGTTTTGTACATATAGACATATGTTAATGCTGTTTCCCCTGTTAAAATGTAAGCTCATTGAGGTCAGAGACTGACTGTTTCAATTTTTTTTTCCACATAGTGCCAGACACATGAAATATAACAGATGTGCAGTTAATAAATGTGTGTTTATTCATTGATTGACCTCTGAAATGCTTTTCAGAATAAGAATTGAAAAAGACCTAGAGACTATCTGTCTATTTTAGCTTGTATATGAATAAGAAGCCTGCCTTTTTATGTCCCCAACAAGTTTCCAGTCATCCTTTGGTTGAAGAATTCCAATAATGGGGAATCTTCTGTCTTCTATGCTTCTCCACTGAACTTTGAACAGCTCTTAATTATCAGATTTTTCTGAATATAGCCTGTCCTTGGGATCAGAGCAAAATTTGAGACAGAATTTATTTCCAAAAGTCAGTAATTCTGCAACTTTGTTTTCCTAAATCTGATTTCTGGGACCAAGCAGAATAAATCACATCCTTTTGATGACAGGCCTTTAAATATGTGAACAAAAATTGTGTACTATCTAGATCTTTTCTCCGAGCTAAACGTTTTCATTTCTTTCCTTTTCTTCAATCTTCTCACTGTTCTAATCACCTTATTCTGAACATGTATCAGTTTGTCTTTCCTAAAATATAGTAGCCACCCTTAGATCTAAGCAAATGAGGTCCTTAGACCAGGTCCTCCTCGGGGGACCCCATACTTTGTAAGTCCCCATTTATCATTGGCATAAAAATTATTAGATCGGGGAAATGAGAGGATGAAGCCCTCTTTTTTTCCCAGAATTCTCAGGCTAGGGTGGACTAATTCTCTAAAATGTTCCCCAACACAGGGAGATAGGTGCTGTTATTATCCAGTTTACAATGAAGAAACTGAGGATGGAAAAGGTTAAGTGACTTACTCAGAATCACATAGCCTATAAATGTTAGAGGAAAGATTCAAACTTAATGCTTTCTGACTCCAAGCCCAACATTCTCTCCATTACATTACCTAGACTAGACATCAGAAATCACTGTCTTTGAAACCACAGAAATGGTCGATTTGGATTTGGAAACACTTTTTCATTCTCTGTTGCTTCAGAGTAGGAGACTGGAAGCAGTGTGTATACCTTCAAAGAAGTAGATTTCTGCTCAATGTAAGGAGCTATTGAGAGGCAGATTGATTTAGGGCAGACCAGGCCCTGACACGTCCCATCTGTGTGATCTTGGACCAGTCATTTAAATTCTGTGTTCTAGGCCAATGTTCTCAAGACTATTTTGGCAAGCAACCCTCTCAGTTAAAAAAAAATTGTTTATTAATGTATACATTACTATTGTACTAATATGTTATATTATGAAACATACACAAAAATAGTCATTAAAGAGATAAAATTGAAATAAACCATTTTCACTTTATTTTCCAATGGTATAAAAGTCTTTTGTTCTCCCTAAAATGTTAATTTTAAGTGAGAGCAATGTGATTGAATGTCTTGCCATTAAAAAAAACTGTCCTGTGTATGAAGAACTGAGAGTTATTTTAGAGATTAATTATTCAGTAGATTTGATTTATGTAGTTAGCCAAGCTTTTGGATTTTTTTTACCTTTTTATTGAAAGATATACAAGGCAACAATCAACAGGCCATATTAATGAAAGTTTTTATACTAATCAAAGTTATGAGATTTAGGATAGGAACTGAACTTGTACACTGATTGGTATAGGGTACAGAAAGGTGAGGAAATTCTCTACCAATTCAGGCCAGCATCTTTTCTGCAATTTATAGACTTAGAAAATTACCAAGAGAACAAGGAAGTATTGACTTAGCGAGGGTCATATAATCTTTATGTGTCAGAGGCAGGACTTGTAACTATGACACACTGCATCTCATAAATTTTTTAGCTGCTTTTTCTATGATTTCTTTGGTAAAGTTACTCATTCCATACTTTAAAATTGCATATTGCTTCTATTACATTTTGTAGGCATAACTAATTTTGTACAATTATATTCCAGTCAGGCAAGACTAGAAGTTCTTCTCTGTCTGCTATTTCCTATCTGTACGGTTATGTGGTATGACTCCTGGAATGTATTCCTTCATCTCTACATGTTCAGATGTCTTCTTCTCTCTCAGGGTTCAGGTGAGGTGCCATCTCTTCTGTGGTTCTCCTAGCCAGATGTTATCTACCACCTAAATTTTTGAGGAACTTTACTTTTCTTATATCTCAACCTCATACTGTCATTACTTACCCTGTTATCTGTGTTCATGTCATAAATTGTAAACTCCATGAGGACAGGGATTGTATTTTTCTCTTTGTAGTGTAAGTTTCTAATTGAGAAGCATGTATTAAGAGTCAGGTACTGTCCTAGATACTGAAGATACTAAAACAAAAGTAAGACAGTCCCTGTGCTGAAGGCATTTACATGTTACTAAGAGGAGGAAATATGTTCACAGATGGGAAAATACAGTTCCTATGCAAAATAAATACATGGTTATTTGTAGTTGTAGCAGCAAGCACCCTGGCATACCCAGGGTGGCTGCCAACACAGGTTCTTATATCTGCTTTTCTAAAGGAAAGCAACTCAAAATGGATTAACAGTCTTGCTTTAATCAAACATATGTCATTTACCTAGTTCAGGGGAAAAAGGTCAGCACCCCAAACTTCAGAGAATACAAACAAGTTACAAGCAGAAAACAAATACAGAGAAACATCAGCAGGCAGGCTTCCAACTGTCTGACCATTGCGTCCATACCTGATCAGTTACCAGAGAGGGAAGCAGCAACATCTGGGTTTTCAAAGCTGGGGGGCTCAACAGCTGCTCAGAGTCTCATCTGGTCAAATCACATACCTCTTCTCAAAGTGAGCCCCAAAACAAAATCTCACATCAGGGTATATATAGCCTTCTCCTGGCATAGAGAATGTCACAACCCTCTTGACCCACTGCCCAATCGCAAAGTATCAAGGTGCAGGCGTTCCTAAAAAAAAACATGCCTCCCACCACAGGCTCCAGGTGATCACATTCAGCCTATTAGGGAGCAGAGTTTTTTTTTTAAATCAAGGAAGGTTCTCAGAGTCACTTAAGCCTATCAAAGGGCCTAGGGGCAGGGATGATCTTAAATTCCCATTCCCATAATTTAGTGAGATTAAAACTAGGGGCATCACAGAAGGCCTCTTGAAGGAGATGATTGTGGAGCTAAGACTTTTAACCTCTAGGTGGAGGTGAAGAAGGAGAGAATTCCAGGCATAGAGGACAGCCTATATAAAGATAACAAGAAGGGAGAAGAAATCTCTTATATTGTAATTTGAAAATCTCTTATATTGTAGTTTGAGAACAGTGATCTCTATTGATATTTAGTTGTATATTCTCTTTGTTCTGAGTGATAAACTGTTTTTGCTGTGTCCGGTAGTTGCTCCTTAAAATTTCTAATAGATCCTGCATTGATTACTTAAAAATTCTGGGTACTTTACCTAAATTCTTGATAATTCACAAAATAAATCATTCTTTGAATTTTTAAAGATATAATATAATCATTAATGTCATGACTATAAGTCCTATAAACTTTAAAATTCTCCCTTCTAATTAGGGATCAATTGGCAGTTGCCATAAAAGTAAACATGCAGGCTAAATCATCGTATTGTGTAAGATTCTGTCTTCTGTTATGTAACATTATGTTATAGATTGGATAGTTTGTGTGTAGAAGAGAGGATTTTAAATTTATACTTTTTGTGTTGGTGTGTATTTAAATTGTCTCAAACAAAAGTGCTGGAAAGGTATATTATAATTTTAATATGAAAATATTGCAGTAACTTTGTGTCATTTATTGAAAAGTAAGTTTTACTTGATTCCATTATCTTAGATCTTACAATGTTGATTTATTTGTATATTTAATATAAAGTATTTTTTCAGATTCTTATATATTTTCCACAATTACGTGTTAAAATAACTTTTTTTAGCTGTTGATTTTTAAAAATTTATTTATTTACTTTTAATTTACAACATTCAGTTCCACAAGCTTTTAAGATCCAATTTTTCTCTCCCTCTCTCTCTTTCTACCTACCCGCCATGGCAGCATGCAATCCAATATAGGTTCTACAAATACCTTCACATTAAATATTAGTCAAGTTGTAAAGAAAGATTATAACCAATGGGATGAACAACAAGAAAGAAGGAATAAAACAAAACAAAAAAGAGAGAGAGCAAGTAGTTTGCTTCAATCTGCATTCAGACTCTGTAATTCTTTCTCTAGATGTAGATAGCTGTTTTCATCATGAGTCTTTTAGAGATGTCTTATAGCCTTGCATTACTGAGAGGAGCCTAGTCTATCAAAATTAGTCATCACAAGATAGATGTGTCTGTAATTGTGTACAGTGTTCTCCTGGTTCTGCTCCCCTCACTCAGAATCAGTTTATATAATATGTCTCTCCTGTTTATTATGAAATCTGTCTGCTCCTCATTTCTTATAGTACAATAGCATTCCAGTACATTCATACACCACAACTTGTTTAGCTATTCCCCAGTTGATGGGCTTCTCACTGATTTCCAATTCTTTGCCACCACAAAAAGAGCTGCTATAAATATTTTTTGTACATGTGGGTCCTTTTCCCACTTGTATGATCTCTTTGCGATGCAGCCCTAGAGGTGGTATTGCTGGGTCAAATGGTATGCACATTTTTATAGCCTTTTGGGCAAAGTTCCAAATTGCTCTCCAGAATGGGTAGATCAGTTCACAAGTCCACCAACAAAGCATTAGTGTTCCAATTTTCCCACATCTTCTCCAGCATTTATCATTTTCCTGTTTTGTCATGTTAGCCAATCTGACAGGTGAGAAGTGGTACCTCAGAATTGTTTTGATTTGCATTTCTCTAATCAATAGCGATTTAGAGCATTTTTTCATATGATTATAAATACTCAAAATAATTTAATTTCTTCTGAAAACTACCTGTTCATATCCTTTGATCATTTATCAATTGGGGAATGACTTGCATTCTTATATATTTGACTCAGTTCTCTATATTTTAGAAATGAGGTCTTATAAAGTATTATTTTAATTAAAGAATCATTATATTTGAGGTTTCAAAAAACAGGGCAGTATGAAATGTAAAGAAAGTATTAACTTTCCATAATCAAGTTTATTTATACTGCCAAAGCAAGAAACAATATTTTAAAGTAACAATTATACTCTAGTGTGAAACAACAAAAATTGTCTTTAAAATTATCAATTTCATCAGAATAAATACCATTATGAGAACTTTCTAATAAATTATCCTTTTTTTGTGCAACATGGGCCAAGACAGAGTTCCAATCTACAGTAAAGTTTTTATCATTATGTTTTACTCTTCTGCATATGCTGCAAAAAGGGAAGTATTTTCAGTTTTTCTTGGAATGTATATTAGTGAATGATAGAGGGCTGTTCAATGTCTAACTTCTGGGTATCAGTTACAGAATGATATTGAAAACATTTTCTGAAGATGAAGCTATGGATATTCGTGGCATTTTGAGAGAGTGTGGGTGGGATAGGAGTGAGGTGAATCTTCATGGTGTATATCGTTTTCCTAGAACACCTGAAGAATAGTGTTGTGAATAGTCAGGAGATTAGGTGGGGGTAATTTTAGCTGTCAGTGTTCACCCAGGCTGCAAGGAATTATAACATGAGTGATTGCGTTGATTGTAATAATAATCCAAATTTAGACAGGTCTTTTGGCTCTGTAGGGTTCAGTGTTTTAAATCGCAATACTTCTTATGGAAAGGTGAATGTTATAAGCTAATTATTTTAAATCCTCACGGGTAAATCATTATGCTTCACGGGGACCTATAAATTTTGTAATACATTTTGAATCAAATTGTTTGTAGAAAGGGACCAGCCTCTCCCCCCACCAAAAAAAGGAAATGCCTCTGGCCCTGGCCTTAATGCAGACCTCAAGATTAGGACAATTTAATTAAACTATTATCTCCATCTTTCTATGTACTAGAACTTTTTAAAGAAGCATAAGTTTATATCAACTCTTTTGAATTCCATGTCACACTGAACTCTGTAAATTTCGTCAGTGTCCCTCTAAAAATGTGCTATCCAGAAATGGATATAATCACCTAGATATTGTCCAACCAATACAGAGTTATATATAATATATATGTGTATATATATATATACATATTATATATATATAATTATAACCTATCTTGATAAGGACACTGTTTCTGTTCATGTAACCAAAGATGGCAGTGCCTTTTTTTTTATGAGATACATTGTCCTATTGATTTCTTTTGAGCTTGTGGTTAGTTAAAAACCCTGTATCATTTTTTTTTCATGACAACTTCTAATTCTCTTCTATCCTGCACTTTTATAATAGAACGTTTGATGTAAAATTCAATTTTTTTCCTTTTGTACTTCAGAGTTCTCTCTACTATTCCAACAATCAGGATATCTTTAAATCCTGGTTCTGTCATACAAAAAATTCAATATAATTTAGTTAATGGACAGAGCTAGGAGTATTCTTTTTCTTTTTAATTTAATTTATTTTATCTTGAAATTAAAAAATAAAACAAGAATTGCTATAATGTAGTAGAATAGAAAAAAAACATAATTGCATGTGAAACGGCAAATCTGTTATATACAACATGCTATTCCTTTTAAATATAAAATAAAGTTATCATGTAACTTTCTTTTTCCCCTTTTTACTCCCTCCCACCCTAGAAACGGTTACCATTAGACACAAATATGTGTGTGTGTGTGTATCATTCTGTACATGCTTCTATTTATTAGTTCCTTCTTTCTCTGGATGCATATAGCATCTTCCTTCATAAATCCTTTGTAGTTATTTTAAGAATTTATAATGGTCAAAATGACACTGTGTATGAAAAGGCCCTACTTCACTACCTACTAACTGTGACCAGGAACAAGTCTGGAAAAATGGCAATAATAATGATTCTGCTACCTTATAGGGCCATTGTGATAGAGGCCCTCTGTAAATTGTCAAGTGCTATATTAGTCTTGATCTTGTGGCATCTGCAGATTCGATCCTTGGCTTCCTTCATGACTCATAATTCAAATAGTACCTTCTTCAGAAGACCTTTCCCATCACCCATCACCTATGATTCTTCTTCTCCAGTTGCTAGTCTTCCCTTCTAAGGCTACCATCTACAGACTTTGCATATGTCTTGTACATTCCTTTTTATGTGCATGTTATCCCCTGCCTCCATTAGAATATAAGCTCCCATGAAGGCAGAAATTTTTTTCACTTTTTCTTTGTACCTGGCATATGCTAAGAGCTTAATAAATGCTTATTGATTGATTGAAGTAAAAATAAAATCAGAGAATCTCAGAGTTAAAGGGGGCATTGGCAACCATCTAATCTAAATCCTAACAGCAGCAATCTCTCCAAAATGTTTAACAAAGACTGAGGACAGATCACTTTGGCTATCAATACAAAATCCAGAAATGCTCTTTCCCTTTTTGATTTCTTTTGCCCCTCTCATTTCCTACCTTATATCTTATTTATCTATAGATTTACTGAAACCCTCTATCAGAAGTTCTTTAAGGACAAAAACTGTATTGTTTTTTGCCTTTGTTTACCCAGAATCTAGCATACTGCCTTGGCATTAGTAGGCATATAACACATATTTATTTAACTGAATTGATTGTTAAGTTGGTGGATGATGATATAAGTGGGACTAGGAATAACAATTACTCAAAAACTATACGATGAATCAGTATAGACAATGGGAGGAATTCTGGACAGAGAGTGGTGCATCAGTATTCTTAGACATATCATCTTATCTATCATCTCATCAACATTGTGCTGTTTCCAATAATGCAAGTTGCAACCATCCCACTTTCCCATCCTGTTTAATTCTTATCTGTGTCTTTTTATAATCCATTCACTAAAATCAGTCTTCTTTTTTAAACAAATATTTCTAGGTTACCAATATAGCATTTGAGATGTCCACTTATTTTGGATAATTCTTGATACATGACCATTCTCTCTCCTTATCTGTTCATGTAGTTCTTTGATTTATTTTATGCCATTCCTCTCACTCAGGTCGTTACTGATAAGATCTTAAGACCTACTTATCACCAATGGGCTTTCCATTTCTTTCTGGGTTACTTATAATTTTGATTTGTCCAAGATATTGACATTACATTATTCACAATCTTATACCAGTAACAAGAGAATAGTGGTATAATTTATGTTAGATTTTACTTTTTGCAGTATTAAACAGCTTAATATAATATAATGTGGGGTATATGGGTATTCAAGAAGGAATAGCACCTCTGGTGTGAGGACTTGCCAAGCCCTTTTAGGGCTGCTTATCTACCTTTGGTGTTCACAGGGCACTTATCTCTCACCTATGGCTCCAAGAAGTTGTATTATGTGCAGTGGCCACACTCCAATAAACTGTCTCACAAGACAAGCTAAACCAGGTTGAGAGTAACCAATGGTTCACAGACGCATCAGTGAGTTGGGGGGATATCTACCCAAGTATGTGAAGACTTCCCCCAGTGGAATGGTTTGTTCCAGTGGCCATGAAGGCAGCTAAAGCAGGCATCGTGGGACACTTAGAACTTGGTCAGACATCGAAGATGGCACAGTCATCTACAATATCCTGAGTCAGCACCAGTCCACAATTGCCACTGAACTTTGGTAACTGTAAGAAAGAGTAAGGCTGATGACTTTGTGCAACTCTGCTGCACTTAAATCCAAATCACATGCAAGTCAGGATATCACCCTGTAATGTCATCGGTCCTCTTTGAAAACAAAGAACAAACAACAATCATATAAAATATTTGCATGCTTTCCCAAATCCACCCCATTCTCCTCCAATTTGGGGCTCAACTCATTTTCCATCTCCAGTTACTGTTCTTCATGTAGATAGACAGTTGTATGGATAAATTGATGAATAGATGGGGGTGGGGGGAGATCAGCAGACAAAGATTGGATTTGTGCTTTTATTGATTTAGGGAACTCCCACATGAGGGAACATTCTCTACCAATGTAGCTTGGTACCTTCTCCACAACTTATAGTCTTAGAGTTTCTTGAGCAGTGAGAGATTAAGTGACTTGTTCAGGGTCACACAGTCAATATGTGTCAGAAGCAGGACTTGAACCCAAATCTTTCTGATTTAGGAACCAGGTCTCTATCCTCCATGCCATGCTGTCTCTTACATATGTACCCATGTTATGTACAATAAAAGGCTTACCTAGTGTGCTGCCTGCCTTTCAAACTCCATGCTGCTAACAAGAGTCCAGACAGGTTTGAGATCAGCCCCAGGAATGTCCAGTACTGTTCCACCCTGAAGATTGGCAAAGTACACCATAAGAAGAGCCTGGTGCCAGGAAGTAGACAGAAGTCCCCATTGACCCATGAGTAGCATCTGACTTCAGGTAGTAGGGTACCTGCAATTAAGAGGCATTATTTTAATGATAGCAGCATCACTGTAAAAGGCAGAATAGCAGAACCAAGATTTAGGCCTGGGAGAAGATAAGAAACCAGTGATTGAAACCAGGAAGCAGGTAGAAGTCCTTTTCACAGTGAAAAAACCCTCAATGACTATAATTGAGGTACAATATAGGAACCCCAATAAAGGTAATGGTGCTTAAGGGGGCAGCACTGAGGGGGAAGGTTTATTCTAGGCATTGGGTTATAGAACCAAGCCTGCATATAGAATTACTGTGACTCCCAGCAGAGGCACTTGAGTATCACAAAGCCACAGTACTTTCTCTTAAAAATGGACCTTAATCTTGTCTTACACAAGTCCATTAATCAGAGTTCTTTGAGTAAAGTAATTCAGCCAGTATAATCCAAGAGACATTAATTAAGTTCTTACTGAGTACAGAGAGCTAAAGTGGGTACCGAAGGAAATGCATTTTATGGAACCCTGCAGTTATTCTCCATATCTCATTTTTCATGTCTGTTGGGATAACATGAGACTTCATCGAATGCCTTGTTAAAATCCCTATGTACTTTGTCTACGGCATTCCTCTGAGGTACCAGTTTAATAACTTTATCAATGGGGGAAGTTTGGAATGCCTTGTTTTTCAGTGAATTTGTGAGTAGCCCCTTTCCCCCTTAGTGCCCATAAACCATTAATCTATTAATCCATTCCAAAATTTTGCAAGAAATTTACATTAGCTTGACAATAAAGCTTTTAGATCTTCCCTCCTGCCACTTTTTTAGAAATTTGGGTCATTTGTTTACCTCCAGTCCTAAAGACTTTTCCTATTTTTCATTACTTCCCAAAGGTTACTGAGAGTCAGTCACATATATGAATCTTTTGGTACCCTGGGACGTGATTCATCTAGTTCTAGCAACAGAGTAACTTAGTGTTCTCTTCCTTTCTATCTTCCTTCCTTATTTTATCTGCTCTCTTGGGCTCCAATTCCCTGTTAACAATTTTTGTTTTATGCTTTTGTGTTTAAAGATCATGCTCCATGGTGAAGAAATGGGGGCTAAAATCTGGTGCAAACCACTCTGGGATCTCCACTAATTAAACAAACCATACTATTGTAGCTCTCCACCAATCTCCTCACATTTTCCACCCATTCCTCCTGCCCTCGTGCCATCCGTTACCTCTTAAAATAATACCATTTAAAGGCTGCAGTGTTCTTTTCTTTTTCTCAGTCTTCTGTGGTCCCAGATTTTTAAATCCTTTTCTGCTTTTCTTTTCCCCTCACTCTGTTTTCTTTTATTCTGAACTTAACAAACACCAAATAAAATGAGCATTTCCTTTTACAATGTGAACCAGTAGGAAAGGATTGTATATAAAACTGTGAATCACTATTATATAGAGCTTTCTTTTCTTTTAAGTATATAATAAATTCAGCATGTAACTTTCAAAGTTCTGCTGCTTGTCTATGATTCCTTTGGTCCTGGTTTTTTCTTTCTTTTTTCTTTTTTTGGAATTCTAGCTCTCCTTCCTTAACTCTTCTCCTTCCACCCACCCTCTGCCATAATAGGAAAATAAAGGAAGGGAGAGATAAGGGAAGGAAGGAAGGAAGGAAGGAAGGAAGGAAGGAAGGAAGGAAGGAAGGAAGGAAGAAAGGAAGGAAAAAAGAAGACCCTTGTAATAAATGTGCATAATTAGGCAAAATACATTCTTATGTTTGGTCAAAATTATATATCTTGTTCTATGCCTAGAGTCTATCAATTCCCTGTCAAGGTAGTGGGCAGCATGTTGCATCTTTAGTCCTCTAAAGTTATGGTTGGTTATTGCATTCATCAGAGTCTTTAAGTCTTTCAAAGTTATTTGCCTTTACCAAGTTGTTATTATATAGGCACCACATCCTGAGGTTGCAAATTGAATAGGTATTACTGCGCTCTCTATTTTAGCGCCCTGAAGTCAAGCCCTGGTTATCTGTCCTAGTTATGACTCTGGTGGGATGGACCAAAGCTTGCATTCCACTAGGATAACTTGTGAGAGTAGAAGGTTACCTCCCTAGCGTGAGAAGCTGTTTTGAGTCCTAAAATAACACAATTACTTTTCCTCAAGGTTTCTGTTTCACCAATATTATTGATCAGTTCTTTCCTGACCCCAATCCCAATATTCTATCCACTGCACCACTTACCTGCCTAGATGAGAGAGAGAGGGACAGAATTTTGCGAGTAACAATTTCTTTAGTTGCTTCTCCTGGCTTCTAAGAAATGAAATTATTAGCAAAAAAAAAAAACCCCAAAAAACCTCAATGATATAGAGGATAAGACTTCCAATAGAAATGCAGATAGTTGGAGTAGCCCATCACTGCTATATTTTTCCTGTCTCCCTCCCCCCACACCCGCTTTCACACACACTGGTTTGGTGAGAGCTCTTTTGACTATCTCACCAATAAGATGATTTCTGTTTCCTTCTCTTTCTATCTTCAATCAAATGCTCCCTCTATTGTTCTCCCTGCTCAGCAGTTCATAGATTTCTCTGCAGACTTATGGTATACCTTAACTCTTAGTACTACTTTTCCCTATCCCTTCTTTTGTCTCAGTGCTTTGGGGTCTATTTCACTTATTTTGGGGGCTACGAGCTGTATTTTATTCCAAAATACTGAGTTTGCCAGAAGTCTGACTTCCATTTAAGAAAGATGTAGCTATATTAAAAATCATACTGGATTTTTAATGAACTCCTGCTTCTCCAAACTACCCTATTTTTATAAGTCCATTTAGTCAGTAACATTCATAGATAATCTTATTTTATGCTTCATAATAAGTACTGTGTTGGATGCTATAAAATACAAAAGAAAATACAGCTCCTAACCTCAGGCAGCTTATTTCAGTAGCCACATTCTTTCCATAGGCTGATAGATTGAATACTGAGAGGGACCACATATGTCACCTAGTCCAACCCCTTCATTCTATAAATGAGGAAACTGAAGTATTGAGAACTTAAGTGACTTAGCCAAGGTCACATGGATAGTAAGTGATAAAGGCGAGATCCTGTCACATTTTTAAGATCTTTTAGAGTGATGACCTAGAGGAGATCTTTATCTCTTTAGATCTTATTCTGAGCATCATTTTTTCACTGTGTATATGTGGTTTTCTCTTCTTTATATTTCAGCTGCACAACCTTTGTTCCCTCGTGAGGATGTCATGTGAGACTAAATCAAATACCTGACTGAAGTCTAGAGACGCTAAATGCCTTGCTTCCCTTAGACACTAAGCTTTTTATCCTATCAAAGAAATTAAAGCTGTTGAGCATGATCTGTTTTGATAAATCCATGTTGTCTACTATTTATCTCTGGTTTCCATTCAATTCTTGCCTTTCTGATGCCTTTATTAATTGTACTTTCAGTTTTTGTTCATTGCTAAAGGCAGACTCGTCATGTATATTGCTCTCTGTCTCTATCTCTTTCTGTCTCTGTCTCTCTTTCGATGTGTCTCAGTCCTGTCTCTTTGTTTATCTGTCTCTGTCTCTGTGTCTCAGTCCTGTCTCTGTCTGTCTCTGTGTCTTAGTCCTCTCTCTCTCTCTCTCTCTCTCTCTCTCTCTCTCTCTCTCTCCCTCTTCTTCCTTCTCCCTTTCTCCCCCATTCTCTCTCTTCTACTCCCTTTTTCCCTCTCTCCCTCCCCTCTTCCTCCCTCTCTCATCTAGGCAGGTAAGTGGTGCAGTGGATAGACTATTGGGATTGGTGTCAGGAAAACCTAAGTTCAAATCTGGCCTGAGATACTAGCTTTGGTAGGTAGCCTGACAAGTCATTTAACCTCTCTCACATTCAAATTTCTAATGTCTAAAATGAGGTGGTTGGATTTAGTCATCTTCTTACCTCCCTTCTACTTCAAAATCTAAGCTCCTAAGACAGGCAGGTACTGTTTTTGCCTAATTCCCAAACTTCAATAACCTCTTTTTACATACTGGACTTTTCTGTTAAGGTTGATATGGTTTATAAATATACTTTTTTGTTATCCAATTGGAAATGAGTTGCTTTTGGAAGTCATCAGCAAGTTGGATCAGTGATCTCCTTTCTCCTTAAGTTGGCCTTCCATATTGATCCTGCTGTGTGCCTTCCTTGACACCCAGGCTGCTGGTGGCATGTGTTTGCTGAGACAGTAAGTTTGGGTCCTAATAATTTGGAGTTATTTAAAGATTCTCATGGTGCATTTTTTTCTGTAGTAAGTCTGGCTTAAGGGTCTTGACCAGATTCCAATTTAGGTAATAACTTCCTGCCTACCTTCTCCTTGCTGTGATTTTAATTAGATATGGTGGGTGTTGAGTGTGGATTTTTTACATCCTAGCTTAAACATTAGGGCAGTGTAACTGTATGATTTAATCAGCTACTACCCCTCACCCCAGATAAGGTGCACTTTCACAATGAACAAATTGAGTCCTGCAAAGAATTTGTGGAATAATATTTTAGTGTTGTCAACCCAAGATACAAAATCTTCCAGGTTTTCACTTGCTTTACAAAAATTTCTACCAGCTTGTCATATTCTTGGTTACTGATGATTACTGTAAATATCTTTTCATCCAACAGCAAATCTTTATCGTGTGCCTTCTTTGTACAAGTCCTTGTTCTAGGTAATGGGGATATAAAGAGATGTGATTCATGGTCCCTGCCCCCAAGTAGTTTACAGTCTAATTGAACAGACATGAAATGTACATAAAAATCTAAAGTAATGCTTCAAGGCAACACATCTTGAGTGTAAAAGGATAAGACAGAAGATAAAGCTTAATGGGGTTCAGGGCAGAGAAAAGTTGCTGTAAGCTGGAGTTTGAAGGAAGGGTATACTTTACATAAGTAAAAAAAAAATCCTTATAATGGTATGAGATGGAGACCCAAGGATTAGCAATAAGCCAGAGCAAAGCACTCTGCTTTCGTCTGAAGAACTTTGGCACAGATTGTGTGACATGGGAGACACTGGCACAGGATCACCCAGCATGACATGCCCTCATCAAAGAAGGTGCTGTGCTCTTTGAGCAAAGCAGAATTGAAGTAGCTCAAAGGAAATGCAAGACACACGGATTTAGAGAGTCCACCCCAAATATTCAAGTGGACTATTTGTGCCCAACCTGTGGTAGAGCCTACTGAGTCACAGCTGGACACACTGTAACTTGACCCTAACATAGTAATATCATTTTGGTCCTCTTCAAGAACAAAGGAAAACAACCAGCCAACCAGAGGAAGATGAGAAGTGAGGTCAGGTTGAAATGCCAGAATCTTTGAGTTACAAGAGATCTTGGATCAACCTCACAACCCGTTCAGGAATAAGCTTATTGTATCTCAAGTGAGCAATCACCTAGCTTCTTCTTGGATGCTTCAAGTGCCAAGGAACTTAGTACCTCACAAAGCACCCCATTCATATTTGGGTAGCTCTAAAGCAAAGACATTCTTTAAATCCAGTAAAAATCAGCTTGCTTGAGGTTCTACCCATTAGTCCTGGTTCTCTTCCTCTAAAAGGTACACAAAATATGTTCTCCCTTTTCCATATACTATCTTTCTCCATCTGGCACTGAGGTTTTCTCTTATGAGTTAAGCCTCCTTTCGCCCTTCAAATATACCTTTTGTAACATGGAATCATAGTGTACACACAAGTACACACACCCTCCCTTCTGAACAATTATTTCTTTCTCTGTCTCCCTGAGCAGTGTTTTCCCTTGTCTCAAGCAAATCAGTATGTGTTTCCGCTTGACTTTAATTTATAGGTTATTCAGTATTTCACACCCCTGCCCCTTTTTTTTTGGTTGTCCTACAGTTATTTTGTGACAAAGTAGATTTGTAAGGGTGGGGTTGGCTATGTGGCACAGTGAATAGAGTACCGGCCCTGGAGTCAGGAGGACCTGAGTTCAAATCCAACCTCGGAAACTTAACACTTACTAGCTCTATGACCTTGGGCAAGTCACTTAACCCCAATTGCCCTGCCGTCCCCCTCCAGAAAGCAAAAAAAATTAAAAGACAGATTTGTAAAGTTGGAATTGCAAGCCTGACAATCAAGTAGCTGATTATTATTTTTTATGGCCTGTAATTACACTTATGACCAGGCAGTTGGGGATTATGTGGTTCATGGGTTCAAAGGCAAGACATATCTGATATTCAGGTCAAGACCCTAACTTTTTCATTCAGCATTTTGTTCTATAAAATTAGATTTCATTAATATAACAATAAAGTGAATATATATGAATAAGTTTTAGTTTTAGAGTTTGGGGTTTTTTTGTTGTTTTGTTTTAAGAAAACAAACATCATTGTGTATGGTACTACCTTAATACAATTTGATTCAACCAATGTATTGAGAAAAATATTAATAGCTAGCACATATATGTGTACATATATATACATATATATAGAGAGAGACAGAGTGTGTACTTTAAGTTGTGCAAAGCACTTTCTAAAGGTGATCCACACAACAGCCCTGAGAGGTAGGTGCTATATTGCTTTGAGTTTACAGATGAGTGAACAAAGGCACAGAGAGGTGATGTGACTTGTCTAAGGTGATGAAGCTAAGTAAGTGGACATGTCTCCCTGACTTCAGGTCCAGTGCTTTATCTACTGTGCCACCTAACTCCCTACTATGTGCAAAGCAGTGTTCTTAACACTGGAGATACAAAGAGGAACTCCCTGACCTCTAGAAGGTTAATTGAGCGAGGTGGAAAATAAAGCAGGCTCATAGCTATATAACAAGGCAGACTGCAATGTTGTCCATTGCAAAGAGTGAAGGCTTTAGAATCACAGGCTCAGGCTTCAAAAACCTGACTCCACCTTTTACTGCCTGTGTGACCTTCAACATGTTACCTGACTCCACGAGCGTCCATTTTCCTCTGCTGGAAAATGAGCGGGTTTGACTAGATGACCTCTCAGGCCCCTTTTTAGCTTGAAACCAGTGATCCTTTGAAAGTTGAAAGTGCTAAACAGATTTGCCAAGAAAATTTTATGAGACATTTGAGGAGGGAAAAAGAACATTCACCTGAGAGATTAAGGAAGGCTTCCAAGAGGATATGGCACCTAAATTGGGCCCTGAAGGAAATAGTAACCCTTGATTGGGATCAATCCCTATTTCATCTAAACCTGTTTTTAGCCCCATAATTTTGATTAACTTGTATCTTTATAAATGTCTGATTACTTACATCAAAAACCCTTTCCCAGGTTATGTCCATGGCTCTGGTGGTTCTATAACTAAACTAGGTAGGAAAAGCCTTGCAGTCATTTTCCTTCTCCCAAGCTGCCCTCCATCAAAGTCCCCCAAAGACTATTCATCCTGCTTGTTGGTGAATGCAAATTTTATTTGACTCTTTCCCTCTCTCATCACCTACATTGAGTCAGCTACCAAAACATGTCAATTATTCTCCACAGTATCTGTTGACTCCATTCTCTATTCTCTCATCCCTCTACCACCACCCAAGAACAAGCCCTTATTGCCTACCAGCCACCCAGGCTACCATAACAGCCTCCAAAATGGTTTCCTTTCCTCCATCCTTTTTCCTCTCCAGTCTATCTTTCCCATAGCTTCCTATTTAATCTTCCTTTCCCAGAATCACACAACTAGTATGTGTCGGAGGCAAGACTGGAACCCAGATCTTTCTAATTTTGAGACCATATCTCTGTCTACTTTATCTTATTTTTTGTCTTTTTCTCTCTGTCTCTCTTGACAGATAGATAGATAGATAGATAGATAGATAGATAGATAGATAGATAGA